>NW_021304377.1:0-684 GCF_002162155.2 Triticum dicoccoides
CCAGCACGCCCAGCGCCCGTTCGGGCGACAGCCGTCGCCCCAGCGCCCAAAACCCGCTAAGGCCCCCGGGCCACTGACTAGGGGGCCCCGCCCCAGAACGTTAAAAAAAACAAAAACAAAATAATAATAATAATAATAATAATAATAAATAAATAATAAATGATAAAAACAATAAATATAATTAATAAAATTAAAATGATTTAATAAAATTATTAATTAATTAATTAAGTTAATTAAGTTAATTAATCCGGTTTAATTAAATTAATTAACTAGTTAAGTTTAATTAAACTGTAATTAGATTAACCTAAACCCTAATTAATTTAAATAGAGAATGACAGGTGGGTCCCACTGGACCCACATGTCAGGGTTGACTCAGTCAACCCCTGTTGACTGCTGACGTCAGCATGACATCATGCTGACGTCATAAATACATTTTTTCGAATTAATTAAATAAATAATTAAATTCCAAAATTATTAAAATCTTTTAAAAATCATATCTTTTAATCCGTAACTCGGATTAAAATATTTTCAACATGAAAGTTGCTCAGAACGACGTGACGATTTCGGATACGCAGTCCGTTCGTCCGCCACACACCCCTAACCTATCGAACTCGCAACGTTTCCCCTCCGGTTCATCTGTCCGAAAACACGAAACACCGGGAATACTTTCCCGGATGATTCCCC
>NW_021304378.1:0-1385 GCF_002162155.2 Triticum dicoccoides
GAGTATATCATCGAGGTAAACTACGACGAATTTATCCAAATACTCCATGAAGATTGAGTTCATTAACCGAGAAAAGGTGGCTGGAGCGTTGGTTAAACCGAAAGACATGACGGTGTACTCGTATTGGCCATAACGAGTAACAAAGGCCGTTTTAGGAATGTCCCCGTTTCTGATTTTGATTTGATGGTAGCCCAACCTCAAATCCATCTTGGAGAAGACTGAGGATCCAGCGAGCTGATCGTACAGGTCGTTGATCCTGGGAAGCGGATATTTGTTCTTGATTGTGACCAAATTGACAGGTCGGTAATCTACAACCATCCGGTCCGTACCATCCTTCTTCTTGACGAATAGGACGGGGCAAGCCCACGGAGATGAACTAGGGCGGATGAAACCCTTTTTCAAGGACTCATCGAGTTGTTTCTTAAGCTCGGCTAGTTCTAGGGGTGCCATCTTATAAGGTCTTCTAGCAATCGGAACGGTTCCTGGGATGAGGTCTATTACGAACTCAACATCCCTGTCAGGTGGAACACCTGGCAATTCTTCTGGGAAGACATCCGGGAAGTCACGGACTACCGGAACGTCCTCAAGGTCTGGCAAAGGGCTGGCGTTAAGAGAATATAATTGTCGCTTGGCTATTCGGGTCAAGACATTGACTATCTTCCCCGAAGGATGGGTGAGTTGAACAGTCCTAGAGAAGCAATCAATTTTGGCATGATGAGCTGACATCCAGTCCATACCCAAAATGATATTAATATCTGAAAATTTAAGGGCTATCAACGATGCAAGGAAAACAAGTCTGTCGACTTGGATTTCATTTCCATAACTTACCCTAGAGGTCTGCCATCTAGACCCGGGAGTAGAAATTTCCGTAGTGGATGGCATGTCACAGAATGCAACGTTATGCAAACGAGCATAATCTTCAGATATAAAAGAATGAGAGGCTCCTGTATCGAAAAGAACAGATGTCGGGTGGCAATTAACAAGAAGCGTACCGAGAACGACGTTGGGATCCTCTTGAGCTTCTTCGGCAGAGATACAGTTGACATGGCCACGTGAAGCGGTGACCGGCTTGGCATGGAATATTTTTCCTGTCGGCTTGCCACGGCCAACAGCTTTAGCAGACTGGTTGGGGTTGGTCTGGGGACACTCACGCATATAGTGACCAGATTCCCCACACTTGAAACAAGTCACGGAACTGGTACGTGGAGGAGCATTGTTAGTTGGACCCCCATAGGGCTTGGCCGGTGCAGACTGTTGAACAGGGCGAGGCGCCTGGAAAGATGGCCTCGGTGTGAACCTGGGTGGCAGGGCGGTGTTGGGCACCCACACGCGGCGCTTCTGAGGACCAGCACCGGATGAGGAACCCATGTCACGGCCATGCTTGC
>NW_021304379.1:0-1980 GCF_002162155.2 Triticum dicoccoides
AATCTTTTTGGCCGATCCACGATGCCCTGATGTTTGAATTTCATTCTCATTTCTTTCATGGGACCTAGAAATTCACCCAAGGACACACATGCGATTTTTCAACCAACTTTGGTGCACCGGAGCATGTGCTTGTAGTTCAAATTTGAATTATGCACATTAAATGCCTAGAAATTCAACTAATGTACAAAGACAGCCAAACGAACCCGGAATAATTCCAAAAGTTAGCACAATACTTCTATTTGGTCTAATCTTCCTGTGTAAACAAATTAAGGCGGGAGAAGGTAGTGTACGTATGTCATTTCGCACACGGAGGTGACGCGTTCCATCTCGGAACCATGAGCCTTCTTGAGAGAAGCTCCGCTTTTCCAGCAGCTTATACCAAAGCTTGTCCCAATTTGGCCAAAAAAATTACCACAACATGTTGGTGCCATGTCATGACACCATGCAAAGTTTCATGATTTCCAGGCGTGTTTTGGATTTACATGAATTAAAAAACCAAGTTTCTCAATCTTTCCGGCCGAGTGACGATGCCCAGTAGTTTGAATTTCATTCCCATTTCTTGAATGGGACCTAGAAATTCACCCAAGGACACACATGTGATTTTCTACCAACTTTGGTGCACTAGAGCATGTGTTTGTAGTTCAAATTGGAATTATGCACATTAAATGCCCAGAAATTCAAATAATGTATAAAAAAGGCCAAACGAACCCGGAATTAATGTATACAAAAATGAAATACATGCTTGGAAAACATGACGCCTGGCGTGGTGCCATGGTTTGGCCTCACCGTGCCCTGGTAAACAATTGAGAATTTTTTCCTTATGTCATCATGCACGCCTTTCATAAATCGCCATCACCGAGGAAGTTCCATGGCTTCGAGGGGGAACTCACCAAGATTGAAGGGGGATCCAAATTTCCTTTGTCCTTTGTCCATGAGTTTTTTCTACGATGAACATACACCCTGCAAATCACCACGTTCAAATTTGACACTTTTCCGTGTTCATTTACCATATTTAGGGGATTATTTGCATTCTCTAGGCATTAATGCACATAATTCAAATTCGAACAATCGGTGCATGAAAAGGTAACGGTTTGGAAAACCATCCTCGTGCCATTTAGTAAATTCTCATGCCCTTTACAAGGAATGGACAGATATTTCGAGGAAATGTGTGGCAATAGTCAACCATAAACGCGTCGTTTACCGTGTAACAACTATACAAAATATGAAATAAATGCTTGAAAAACATGACGCCTGGCGTGGTGCCATGGTATGGCCTCACCATGCCCTGGTAAAAACTTGAGAATATTATCCTTATGTTGTCATGTACGCCTTTCATAAATCCAACCATCACCGAGGAAGTTCCATGGTTTCGAGGGGAAATCACCAAGATTGAAGGGGGATCCAAATTTCCTTTGTCCTTTGTTTGTGAGTTTTTTTCTATGATGAACATACACCATGCAAATCACCACGTTCAAATTTGACACTTTTCCGCGTTCATTACCATATTTAGGGGATTATTTGCATTATCTAGGCATTAATGCACAAAATTCAAATTTGAACAATCGGTGCATGAAAAGGTGCAAAAGAATGGTCTAAAAAACCATCCTCGTGCCATTTAGTAAATTCTCATGCCTTTTACAAGGAATGGACAGATATTTCGAGGAAATGTGTGGCAATAGTCAACCATAAACGCGTCGTTTACTGGGTAACAACTATACATAAAATGAAATAAATGCTTCAAAAACATGATGCCTGGTGTGGTGCCATGGTATGCCCTCACCATGCCCTGGTAAAAATTTGAGAATGTTATCCTTATGTCGTCATGCACGCCTTTCATAAATCGAACCATCACCGAGGAAGTTTCATGGTTTCGAGAGGGAAATCACCAAGATTGAATGGGGATCCAAATTTCCTTTGTCCTTTGTCCATGAGTTTTTTCTAAGATGTACATACACCCTGCAAATCACCACGTTCAAATTT
>NW_021304380.1:0-855 GCF_002162155.2 Triticum dicoccoides
AAAAAAGCGAGTGTTGATGACCGACATGTAAACGCACCCCGGGGTTCGTCAATTGCGGAAATCACTCCGGGACCCCAAGACAGTGAGTAATAGTCTACAAAATGGGCAAGAATCGGCCAAAAGTGTGAGTGTTGATGACCAACACGTAAACGCACCCCGCGGTTCGTTAATCGTGAAAATCACTTCGAGACCCCAAAACAGTCCGTAATAGTCCAGAAACGGGGCAGAATCGGCCAAAACTGCAAGTGTTGATGACCGACACATAAACGCACCCGAGTGTCCGTCAATCATGAAAATCACATGGTGACCCAAAAATAGAGTAATAGTGCACGAAACGGACCAGAAATTGGCCAAAATTGTGAGTGTCATTGACCGACACGTAAACGCACCACGGGGTTCGTAAATCATGGAAATCACTCTGGGACCCCCAAAACTAAGTAATACTCTAAGAAACGGGCCAGAATCGGCCCAAATTACGATTGTTGATGACCTACACTTAAGCGCACCTTGGGGTTCAACAACCATGGAAATCGCATTGGGACCCCAAAACGGTGAGTAATAGTCCACGAAACGGGTCAAAATAGAAAAGAAACGCGAGTGTTGATGACCGCAGGTAAACGCACCCCGGGGTTCGTTAATCGTGGAAATCACTCCGGGACCCCAAAACAGTGAGTAATAGTCTACAAAATGGGTATGAATCGGCCAAAAGTGTGAGTGTTGATGACCAACACGTAAACGCACCCCGCGGTTTGTTAATCGTGGAAATCTCTTCGAGACCCCAAAATAGTCCGTAATAGTCCACGAAACGGGCCAGAATCGGCCAAAACTATGAGTGTTGATGACCGACACATAAAC
>NW_021304381.1:0-1111 GCF_002162155.2 Triticum dicoccoides
AAAAAAGCGAGTGTTGATGACCGACATGTAAACGCACCCCGGGGTTCGTCAATTGCGGAAATCACTCCGGGACCCCAAGACAGTGAGTAATAGTCTACAAAATGGGCAAGAATCGGCCAAAAGTGTGAGTGTTGATGACCAACACGTAAACGCACCCCGCGGTTCGTTAATCGTGAAAATCACTTCGAGACCCCAAAACAGTCCGTAATAGTCCAGAAACGGGGCAGAATCGGCCAAAACTGCAAGTGTTGATGACCGACACATAAACGCACCCGAGTGTCCGTCAATCATGAAAATCACATGGTGACCCAAAAATAGAGTAATAGTGCACGAAACGGACCAGAAATTGGCCAAAATTGTGAGTGTCATTGACCGACACGTAAACGCACCACGGGGTTCGTAAATCATGGAAATCACTCCGGGACCCCCAAAACTAAGTAATACTCTAAGAAACGGGCCAGAATCGGCCCAAATTACGATTGTTGATGACCTACACTTAAGCGCACCTTGGGGTTCAACAACCATGGAAATCGCATTGGGACCCCAAAACGGTGAGTAATAGTCCACGAAACGGGTCAAAATAGAAAAGAAACGCGAGTGTTGATGACCGCAGGTAAACGCAACCCGGGGTTCGTTAATCGTGGAAATCACTCCGGGACCCCAAAACAGTGAGTAATAGTCTACAAAATGGGTATGAATCGGCCAAAAGTGTGAGTGTTGATGACCAACACGTAAACGCACCCCGCGGTTTGTTAATCGTGGAAATCTCTTCGAGACCCCAAAATAGTCCGTAATAGTCCACGAAACGGGCCAGAATCGGCCAAAACTATGAGTGTTGATGACCGACACATAAACGCACTGGAGTGTTCGTCAATCATGGAAATCACACCGGGACCCAAAAAATAGAGTAACAGTGCACGAAACAGACCAGAAATTGGCCAAAATTGTGAGTGTCATTGACCGACACGTACATGCAGCACGGGGTTCGTAAATCGTGGAAATCACTCTGGGACCCCCAAAACTAAGTAATACTCTAAGAAACGGGCCAGAATCGGCCCAAACTGCGATTGTTGATGACCTACACTTAAGCGCACCTTGGGGTTCAACAACC
>NW_021304382.1:0-689 GCF_002162155.2 Triticum dicoccoides
TAGTCCACGAAACGGGTCAGAATAGGCCAACACTATGAGTGTTGATGACCGACACGTAAACTCACCATGAGGTTCGTTTTTATTGGAAATCACTCCGGGACCACAAAATAGTGAGTAATAGTCCACGAAACGGGCAAGAATCGGCCAAAACTGTGAGTGTCTATGACCGACACGTAAATGCACCCCGAGGTTCATTAATCGTGGAAATCACACCGGGACCCCAAAACAGTGAGTAATAGTCCACGAAACGGGCCAGAATCGACCAAATCTGTGATTGTTGATGACTGACACGTAAACGCATCCCTTGGTTCGTTAATCGTGGAAATCACTCTAGGACCCCAAAACAGCGAGTAATTGTCCATGAAACGGGCCAGAATCTGCCAAAACTATGAGTGTTGATGACTGAGACGTAAACGCACACTGATCATTAATCGTGGAAATCACTCTGGGACCCCAAAATAGTGAGTAATTGTCCACGAAACGGTACAGAATCGGCCAATACTATGAGTGTTGATGACCGGCACGTAATCACACCCCAAGGTTCATTAATCGTGGAAATCACCCCGGGACCCGAAAACAGAGAGTAATAGTCCACGAAACGGGCCAAAATCGCTAAAACTATGAGTGTTGATGACCAACATGTAAATACACTCCGAGGTTCGTTAATCGTGGAAATCACTTCGGGACCC
>NW_021304382.1:6256-7106 GCF_002162155.2 Triticum dicoccoides
AGAATCTGCCAAAACAATGATTGTTGATGACTGACACGTAAACGCACCCCGGGTTCATTAATCGTGGAAATCACTATGGGACCCAAAACAGTGAGTAATTGTCCATGAAATGGGCCAGAATCGGCCAAAACTGTGAGTGTTGATGACCGACACGTAAACGCACCGCGTGGTTTATTAATCCTGGAAATCAGTCCGGGACCCGAAAACAGTGAGTAATAGTCCACGAAACGGGCCAAAATCGGCCAAAATTGTGAGTGTTGATGAACGACACGTAAACACACCCCGGGGGTTCGTTTATAGTGGAAATCACTCCCGGACCCCAAAACAGTGAGTAATAGTCCACGAAACGGGCCATAATTGGCCAAAACTGTGAGTGTTAATGATCAACACGTAAATGCACCTCGCGATTCATTAATCATGGAAATCACCTTGGGACCCCAAATAGTGAGTAATAGTCCACGAAACGGGCCAGAATCTACCAACATTATGAGTGTTGATGACCGACACGTAAACTCACAATGAGGTTAGTTTTTAGTGGAAATCACTCCGGGACCACAAAACAGTGAGTAATAGTCCACAAAACGGGCCAGAATCAGCCAAGACGGTAAGTGTTGATGACCGACACGTAAACGCACCCCGGGGTTCGTTAATCGTGCAAATCACTCTGGGACCCCAAAACAATGAGTAATTGTCCATGAAACGGGCCAGAATCGGCCAAAACTGTGAGTGTTCATGACCGAGACATAAACGCACCTCGGGGATCGTTAATCGTGGTAATCACTCTGGGACCCCAAAACAGTGAGTAAATAGTCCATGAAACGGGCCAAAATCGGCCAAATGTTAGAGTGTT
>NW_021304383.1:0-1420 GCF_002162155.2 Triticum dicoccoides
TGGGATCTGGCACAAGAGGTAAAGTTTAGACCCCTCGAAGATAACCTATACACTATGCAGTTCTCGTGCTTGGGTGACTGGGACAGAGTAATGCAAGATGGACCTTGGAATTACAAGGGTTATGCGGTGATCATTGCACCGTATGATGGGTTCACAAAGCCGTCCCAGATCAAGCTTGACACCATTGAGATATGGGCACAGATTCATGATCTTCCTGATGGGTTTTGCCCCATGCTGAAGGCAATGGCAGGGAAGATTGGCGAGGTGATTTTAGTGGAACCTAAGTCTCACGACTTTGAGGGAAACTTCTATAGGGTTCGAGTTAAGATTGATGTCAATAAGCCTCTGAAGAACGCTACTTCAATTGTCAAAGAAAACAAGCGACAGATCTTTCTGGTGAAGTACGAACGCCTTCCTGACTGGTGTGCAGTGTGTGGCCATCTAGGTCACCAGTTCAAGGAGCATGGGGATGGGATTCATCCTCCAAAGGCCCTGGTTTTCAAGGAGCTGCGAGCAAGCTGGTTCCGTGGGGCTGGCAGAGGGCCAGGGGAAGGTCGTGCTCGCAGAGGCGGCTTAGGCCGTGGTGCAGCGAGGGGCGGCACTGGTTTTGGCCCAGGCAGAGGCATGTCCCAGCAGCCACAGCAGTATGAAGGTCAAGAGGATGATGATGATCTCATGGAGGAAGATGCTGCAGCTAGGAAGAGGTCGCTGGGGGGCAAAACAGGAGGTAGGAATTTTGCGAAGGGGCCATGGTCCGATGCTCTTATGCTGCCGTCGCCTCCAGTAGTTCCCCCAAGCCCTACATCGCGCCAAGATCAGAAGAGAGCCAAAGTTGCCAGCAATGAGAAGGGTTTACCAAAGAAAAACCTCACCGACATGACTAAGGAAGCGCCCATCGCGGAGACCCAGAGCGGCCTCCGCGGGGCACAATGAGTATATTGTGTTGGAACTGTCGTGGGGTGGGTAGACCTGCGACAGTTCGCGAGCTTTGCGACCTTGCAAAGCAGTTTACCCCGGCAGTACTTTGTATAGTGGAAACTCAACTAGACAGGGTGCGTGTCGAAAATTTGAAATCTTCTTTTGGTTATGATAATAGTTTTGCTGTAAGCAGTGCTGGTAGAAGTGGAGGTTTAGGCGTGTTTTGGAATAATGAAATAAAGCTGAAAGTTGATGGTTACTCTCGGTATCACATTGATGCATTAATTGATGAATCAGGCCCAAATCCTTGGAGACTAACATGTGTCTATGGAGAAGCACAGGTGGCGTCAAGGCAAAATACGTGGGACACTCTCAGAAATATCGCAGGGATGTCTCCTTTACCATGGCTCCTCATAGGAGATTTTAACGAAGTATTGTACGCGGGAGAGCATGATGGTGTGGGGCAGAGAAGTCAAAGCCAGATTGCTTCCTTCAGATCAGT
>NW_021304384.1:0-1461 GCF_002162155.2 Triticum dicoccoides
GAGGCGTGTGAACATGTCCTACTGTGTGTGAGCTAAGTGTGTGAACACGATTTGGTAAAGGTAGCGGTGAGAGGCCATGTAGGAGTACATGGTGGGTTGTCTCATTGCAGCCGTCCTCAGGAACTGAGTTCTGTGTTTGTGATCCATGATCAGCTACTACCACGCATTGGGCCCGAAACCAATGGACCCTCTCGGCTTCTTGATCACCCTTGTCCTCTGTCCAGGAGTTGCAAGTAGTTTCTGGTGTTTGTAGTATGCTGGAGGCCGTGGGCAGCGCTGACCGTAGGGGTGGGCTGTGATGCGGTAGGCACGTGGCACGGTGTACCGGGCGCCCGTTTGGTGTCTCGGGAACCCTGTTCACATCGTTTGGGGCTGTGAGCGAAACTCCGGCCGGATCTCCTCATGGATGGAACCCGAATAGGCGATAAACCTGGACTAGAGACTTCAGTGTTTAGGCAGGCCGTGGCCGACACCCACGTTGGGCTTCCGCTTGAAGGTTGCCGAGTACATGTCGTGTAAACGGCGGTAAGTGGTGAGAGCGTGTGTGAAGAAGTACACCCCTGCAGGGTTAACATCATCTATTCGAATAGTCGTGTCCGCGGAAAAGGACTTCTGGGTTGCTTATATCAGTTCATAGACAAGTGGAAGTGGATACCCTAAAATACGCAAGATAAGCGTGAGTGCTATGGATGGCGTTCTCGTAGGGAGACAGGAGCGGTTCCATAGTGGTGTATTGATATGGTGAATATGTGGACTCGTGTGCGCCACCTCAAAAGAGTTACTTGCAGTCGTAGTTCAGGATAGCCACCGAGTCAAAGCTGGCTTGCTGCAGTTAAACCCCACCATCCCTTTGTTGATAATGATGCATATGTAGTTAGTTCTGATGTAAGTCTTGTTGGGTACATTTGTACTCACGTTTGCCTATTTTATGTTTTTGCAGAGAGACTTCAGTCTCACTAGTAGTTCCGCGTGGTCTTCGACGTTTAGCTTGTTACCTCAGCTACGATCTTGTGCCCTCGGCAGGATTTGGTAGATAGTCAGGCTTCTCAGCCTTTTTCAGTTATAGATGTCTGTACCCAGACATGATAGCTTCCGCTTGTGCTTTGATTTGTATGCTCTGATTGTTGGGTCATGAGACCCATGTTTGTAATATCTCGCTCCTCGGAGCCTATTGAATAAATTACTTGAGTCGTAGAGTCATGTTGTGATGCCATGTTGTATTTGCACATATCGAGCATATTGTGTGTATGCTATTGAAATGCTTGGTATGTGTGGGATCTGACCATCTAGTTGTTTATCTTTAGTAGCCTCTCTTACCGGGAAATGTCTCCTAGTGTTTCCACCGAGCCATGGTAGCTTGCTACTGCTCCGGAACACTTAGGCTGGCCGGCATGTGTCCTTCTTCGTTCCTGTGTCTGTCCCTTCGGGGAAATGTCACGCGATGAATATCGGAGTCCTGTT
>NW_021304385.1:0-1165 GCF_002162155.2 Triticum dicoccoides
CGATCAGATCGTGGAGGAGAATACTTGAGTCACGAGTTTGGGGCACACTTAAGAAAATGTGGAATAGTTTCACAACTCACGCCGCCTGGAACACCTCAGCGTAATGGTGTGTCCGAACGTCGTAATTGCACTCTGTTAGATATGGTGCGATCTATGATGTCTCTTACCGATTTACCGCTTTCTTTTTGGGGCTATGCTTTAGAGACTGCCGCATTCACTTTAAATAGGGCTCCGTCGAAATCCGTTGAGACGACACCGTATGAATTATGGTTTGGGAAGAAACCTAAGCTGTCGTTTCTAAAAGTTTGGGGATGCGATGCTTATGTCAAGAAACTTCAACCTGAAAAGCTCGAACCCAAGTCGGAAAAATGCGTCTTCATAGGATACCCAAAAGAAACTATTGGGTACACCTTCTACCTCAGATCCGAAGGCAAGATCTTTGTTGCCAAGAATGGGTCCTTTCTGGAGAAAGATTTTCTCTCGAAAGAAGTAAGTGGGAGGAAAGTAGAGCTTGATGAAGTATTACCTCTTGAACCGGAAAATGGCGCAACTCAAGAAAATGTTCCTGAGGTGCCTGCACCGATTAGAGAGGAAGTTAATGAAAATGATCAAGATACTTCTGATCAAGCCCCTACTGAAATTCGAAGGTCCACAAGGACACGTTCCGCACCAGAGTGGTACGGCAACCCTGTCCTGGAACTCATGCTGTTAGACAATGGTGAACCTTCGAACTATGAAGAAGCGATGGCGGGCCCGGATTCCGACAAATGGCTAGAAGCCATGAAATCCGAGATAGGATCCATGTATGAAAACAAAGTATGGACTTTGACTGACTTGCCCGTTGAGCGGCGAGCCATAGAAAATAAATGGATCTTTAAGAGGAAGACAGACGCGGATGGTAATGTGACCATCTATAAAGCTCGGCTTGTCGCTAAGGGTTATCGACAAGTTCAAGGGGTTGACTACGATGAGACTTTCTCACCGGTAGCGAAGCTGAAGTCCGTCCGAATCATGTTAGCAATTGCCGCATTCTATGATTACGAAATATGGCAAATGGACGTCAAAATGGCATTCCTTAATGGTTTCCTTAAGGAAGAATTGTATATGATGCAGCCGGAAGGTTTTGTCGATCCTAAGAATGCTGACAAAGTGTGCAAGCTCCAAC
>NW_021304386.1:0-1355 GCF_002162155.2 Triticum dicoccoides
CCACTTGCGAAAGTGAGATCTGATAGAGATAATATGATAAGCTAAATATATTTTTGGTATTTTATAATATAGATGCAGAAAATAAAGATGCAAATAAAAGTAGATTCGAAGCAAATATGATAAGAGATAGACCCGGGGGCCATAGGTTTCACTAGTGGCTTCTCTCAAGAGCATAAGTATTACAGCGGGTGAACAAATTACTGCCGAGCAATTGATAGAAAAGCGAATAATTATGACGTTATCTAGGCATGATCATGTATATAGGCATCACGTCTGCAACAAGTAGACTGACTCCTGCTTGCATCTACTACTATTACTCCACACACCGACCGCTATCTAGCATGCATCTAGAGTATTAAGTTCATATGAACAGAGTAACGCATTAAGCAAGATGACATGACATAGAGGGATAAACTCAAGCAATATGATATAAACCCCATCTTTTTATCCTCGATGGCAACAATACAATACATGTCTTGCAACCCTTTCTGTCACTAGGTAAGAACACCGCAAGATTGAACCCAAAGCTAAGCACTTCTCCCATGGCAAGAAAGATCAATGAACAATTTTTCCGCCGTGCTGCCGTCACCCCCGGCCATCCCTCTAACCTCGACCATGAACAATTTTTCCGATGAACTGCACCCCTACCCCCAACACCACTAAGATAGATCATGGGGTCAACCTGCCACTAGGATAGATCATGGGGCAGCCTGCCACCCTAAGATAGATCACGAGGTAACTTCTCCGGCGAGTGGCGATTGTTTCTTCCTTCCCTCTGGCGGCTGCCTCGCTTATCTCTCTTTCAGGCGGTTCTTCCTCAAAAATATTACGCACGTCTACGCAAGATATAGATCTATTTCCTCCTCCACAAGAATAACTCTTCTCCTCCCATCGGCGCCGTCGCTGGTCTGTCCCATCTCCTATGGTCTCTAGGCCATGGAGGTGCGGAGGATCTCGGCCCCTCGCCGGCGGGAGGGACCCTGTTCTCGTTTTTGTTAGAGTCAGCGCCTTGGTTGGGCTGTGTGGCGGCGGCGATATGTCCCTTGGTAGGAATAATGTCCACGTTCTATCCCCGCCCCGATGGTGCGTCAAGCATCGTCGGAGGGCGTGTGAAGGTTTGTCTCCGTCGGATCTTGCGGAATTCAGTCGGTGCTGGTCTTCGGTGGATCTATTTGGATCCGGTGTCCGTTCGTCTTCGTTTATGTGTTTACAGATTTGATCCTTCTGATCTACGACTTTCTTCATCGGCTTGGTTGCTACTCTAGTGCGCTGATCCTATGAGGCCTTAGCACGACGAGTTTCCGACTGTCTACTACAACAAGGTTTGCCCGACTCCGACAAGGGAGAGGCGGTGA
>NW_021304387.1:0-1352 GCF_002162155.2 Triticum dicoccoides
AAACAAACCTTTCTCAAATTCATGGTGGCAACTTACACCTAATGCACGTGAACTTGGAGAAAGTCACTTCTTTCATCCAAGCATAAGCTTCATGAACGGAACACGAAGGAATTGCTTACAAGGTTTTCAACACTAGGTTGATGTTCAACATGAATCATGGGGGAGACAAAAATGCTGCTGATGGGCTCAACAACAACTCATCAGAATTTTCCATATTACTGGACTTCCACCATCATGTGAACACGGTGATAGCAATGGTCAGACCAAAAGATGTAATGGTGTATGCTCGAGGGATCAACCACGAGTAAGACAACATTATGAAAATCGTTGGTTCTGATTTGACTTGATGATAGCCCATACTCAAGTCAAAGTATTGACAAGGCAATAGATCCAACAACTGATCACGAAGACCAATCAATGGAGATATCATCTTTCTTCAACACACACACACGCACAAAAGATATCCCTTAACATGAACTAAGTCAGACAAGCTTTTATCTTCCAACTCTCCAAGTTATTGTTTAGCTTAACCAACTAGCTCAAGGAATCCGACACTGATTCATGGAGAAAGGGTGTCTTACAAGAACCCCCCCCCCCTGTGGACCGCCTTTTCAGTTTTTAAAAAAATAAAAAAATGATAAAAATGTCAAAAAAATAAAAGAAAATAAGTTTGCCATGTCATATGTGGTCTAGTTGTTGGGAAAATTTACAAATATAAATTTCGACTTTATTTGCAAAATATCTCTGGAAATTTGTAAAATGGGCATAACTTTTGCATACGAACTCGGATTAAAAAGTTTTATATATGAAAAATCATCTACTCGAAAAGTTACATCCAAATTTAACTGGGGGAACCCCGTTAAACATTTTCAAAATCCCCAAAAATCTAAAACAAAAAAGTTACGGGGCTTTCAATATCTAGATGCAAAAAAATTAAAAAAAAAGGTTTGGGATACTTCGTACGTATGCATGACCGATTTGGGATGATTCCAAGGGAAACAAAACAAACCTTTCTCAAATTCATGGTGGCAACTTACACCTAATGCACGTGAACTTGGAGAAAGTCACTTCTTTCATCCAAGCATAAGCTTCATGAACGGAACACGAAGGAATTGCTTACAAGGTTTTCAACACTAGGTTGATGTTCAACATGAATCATGGGGGAGACAAAAATGCTGCTGATGGGCTCAACAACAACTCATCAGAATTTTCCATATTACTGGACTTCCACCATCATGTGAACACGGTGATAGCAATGGTCAGACCAAAAGATGTAATGGTGTATGCTCGAGGGATCAACCACGAGTAAGACAACATTATGAAAATCGTTGGTTCTGATTTGACTTGACGAT
>NW_021304388.1:0-1041 GCF_002162155.2 Triticum dicoccoides
TAGCTATTCCTGAATGGAAATGGGATAAAATTGGCATGGATTTCATTACCGGTTTTCCCAGGACCAAGAGAGGGAATAATGCTATCTTTGTCGTTGTCGATCGTCTTTCCAAAGTAGCCCATTTCTTACCTGTTCGTGAGAGTATAACCGCTAGTCAGCTGGCAGACTTATACATCTCCCGAATAGTGTCTCTCCATGGTGTTCCTTTGGAAATTAACTCGGATCGAGGAAGTCTCTTCACCTCTCGATTTTGGGAAAGTTTCCAAAATGCTATGGGAACCCGTCTCTCCTTCAGCACTGCCTTCCACCCTCAGTCGAGTGGTCAAGTGGAACGCGTCAACCAGATTCTAGAGGACATGCTTCGAGCCTCTGTTATCTCATTCGGGATGGACTGGGAGAAGTGCCTTCCATTTGCCGAATTCGCTTATAACAACAGCTATCAATCTAGCTTGGGTAAAGCCCCTTTTGAAGTTCTCTATGGACGACGGTGTCGAACACCCCTTAACTGGTCAGAGACCGGGGAAAGACAATTCTTTGGCCCGGACATGATTCAGGAAGCAGAAGAACAAGTTCGTATTGTTCGTGAAAAGTTGAAAACAGCCCAATCCCGTCAAAAGAGTCAATATGACCGAAAGCATAAGGCTATGACTTTCGAGGTTGACGAGAAGGCTTATCTTCGGGTCACCCCTCTGAAGGGAACCCATCGTTTCGGTATCAAAGGCAAATTGGCTCCTCGTTACATTGGACCTTTTCGCATTCTCGCCAAACGAGGAGAAGTTGCCTACCAGCTGGAACTACCTCCGCATCTCTCCAGAGTCCACGATGTCTTCCACGTTTCTCAACTCAGGCGTTGCTTCTCGGATCCTATCCGTGGAGTGGACCACGAAACGCTTGATCTCCAAGATAATCTTACATATCGAGAGTACCCCATTCGTATCCTCGATCAGGCCGAACGTACCACTCGACGTCATAATATCAAGTTTCTCAAGGTTCAATGGTCGCACCATTCTGAGGATGAAGCAACTTGGGAAAGGGAGGATC
>NW_021304389.1:0-1358 GCF_002162155.2 Triticum dicoccoides
TCTCCTCTCCAGCTCCTCCCCCTCGCGCCCCCCAGCCATGGCCGACGCTACCGCCGCCGTGCCTACGTCGTAGCCGCGCTCCCCGCCGCCCGTGCGTCCTCTCGTCGTGTCCAGGAGCTCCGCCGCTGTCCACTTCATCGAGCAAGCCGAGCCCCGAGCGCTCGCAACGCCCGAGTCCACCGCAACGACCTCGCCCGAACCGCCGTCGCCGGAGATCCCCTTCAACGCCGTCGTCGCTCCGGTCCGTCCCCGGCCGCACCAAGGGCTTCGTCGAACTCCCCGTGAGCTTAGCCATCTTCCCCTCCCTTCTTTTCTTGCTCCCGAGCTGTGTAGCGACCTCCCGGAGCTCAACCGCACCCACCGCCGCGGAGCTCGTCGCCGACGTGCTCCCGGTCATCTTCCGGCCACTCCACGGTGTCCATCATGCTCACCGCGTCACGTAGCACCTAACTAGCTACTCCCCGCACCTCACCGACCCCCCTAGCGACAAGTTCGACTTCGGCCGAACTCCGGTGGCCGCCAAAGTCGTCGCCGGCGCCAACTCCGGCCACCCCGACCCCAACGGACTCCACCAAGAGCTGCGGCTCGTCCTTAGCTCCACTCCGGTGGTCTCCGCGACCCATTTGGTGGCCGAAACGGCCAAAACCACTTCCGCCGCCGCGTCGGGCTCGCCGGCGGCTAAACGCCGGTGCAGCCGACCCGGGTTTGACCACGGGTGGGCCCTGGTTGACTCTCCTGAGTCAATGACAGGTGGGGCCCAGCCCTGTTAACTAATTAGGATTAGTTTAAATTAATTTTAGTTTAATTAATCACATGACACGCGGGACCCACTGTCAGGTTTGACCCGGACGTGTCCCGTTGACCTGCTGATGTCACACTGACGTCAGGCTGACGCAGAAATTGATTTTCTGGATTTAATCTAATATAGGAAATTCCAGAATATAGTTTAAACTTCAAAAATTCATAACTTTTAATCTGTAACTCCAAATCAGACAAGTTATATATGAAAAATGATCAGAAAAATCCAATCTATCCATCTGTACTATTTTCATGCATGATTAAACAAGTTAACTTGATGTTTAATGCAGAACAAGGAAAAACACTTTAAAGGGCCATGTTTGAGTTTGAAATTTGAATCTTTGGTTCAAATTGGTTCAAACCCTTCTGGTCTTAGTTGCATTAGCCCAACACACTCATATTGCCATGTTTCATGCATGCATCATATTGTTGCACATTGTTTGGTGATGGTTGTGTATCGGTGTTCTTTGCGGCAGGATCTGCCTCCGAGGAGTATCGTGATTACTCTAACGAAGAACCGTATCAGTGCATCGAACCATCAGGCAAGCAACCAACCATTT
>NW_021304390.1:0-1012 GCF_002162155.2 Triticum dicoccoides
TTACAAATGAAGGGCCTAGCTTGGAGAAGGATGAACATTGGAGCAAGAACAAGCATGGAGATGATGGCATGCGCAAGGGGAACAAGAACGGAGTTACAAGTGATGATTTCAGGACGTTGAAGCCACCATAATGGGTGCATGAAGCCTTGGACGAAATATACAAGATGCCACTTCATAAATTTCGTCCCGAGGCTATTTTAGGTGCTGCGTCACCTTATTATTGGGCCAGGCCCATGTAATTTCGAAATACATAAGTATAGGCTATTTTTAGAGTCCGTATGTGTGGGGAAACAAGAGATAGGGTTGATTTCGGACCCCTCCACCAAGGGCCACGAAATTCCCCCCTCTTCCTCCATATATACAGCCCTTAGGGCACCGTTTAGACTTTGGGTTTTGTTTAGATTAAAAGTTCGCCATAGCTGCAACTTCGCGTACTTCGTTTGTGTTCAACGACCAGACAAAGGCGTCACAGAACCCCACCTTGATCAATAAAGCTTTCATCTTATATTCACAATATCCAGATTGCAATCTCAGTTTCTTGCTTGTTCTTCGTTTGCTCGCAGGAAACAGACCTTCGTGGTCAGGTTGATCGTGCTCCGGCGTGGTCAATAACCTCTCGGAGTTGGTTTAGCGATTGCTAAGGCGCGACGTCCTCGCACGTTCGTAGTCGGATCGTCAAAGTCGACTTCCACCAAAGCGATATCCATCATCTCATCGAAAGACGGGACACCTTTGCCTCTATCAAGTGGTATCAGATTTCCAGGTTGCTCGGTGAGATTTTACAGTTTTTCGTAGTTTAGATCGAGTCTGTTCTTCATACCTACAGTCCACGAAAAAGCCACAAAAAAAATTAGGGTTAGTTCATCATATCCGAACCAATCTGAGCCTTTGCATAATCTTTTTAGGGTTTTGCTTTGTTGAATTTGCGGTTGCATCGTCGGTCTAGTTGCTGGTCTTAGAGTCTAGTCTTTTAGAGTTTCGAGTTCTGGTCATAAGTTGTCACGCCGCCGCC
>NW_021304391.1:0-1147 GCF_002162155.2 Triticum dicoccoides
AGGATGGTACGGACCGGATGGTTGTAGATTATCGACCTGTCAATTTGGTCACAATCAAGAACAAATATCCGCTCCCCAGGATCAACGACCTGTATGATCAGCTCGCTGGATCCTCAGTCTTCTCCAAAATGGATTTGAGGTTGGGCTACCATCAAATCAAAATCAGGAACGGGGACATTCCTAAAACGGCCTTTGTTACTCGTTATGGCCAATACGAGTACACCGTCATGTCCTTCGGTTTAACCAACGCTCCAGCCACCTTTTCTCGGTTAATGAACTCAATCTTCATGGAGTATTTGGATAAATTCGTCGTGGTTTATCTCGATGATATACTCATCTACTCCAAGAATGAGGAAGAACATGCCGAACATCTAAGGCTAGTGCTGAAGAAACTTCGAGAGCATCGTCTTTATGCCAAATTCTCTAAATGTGAATTTTGGTTGTCAGAAGTGACCTATCTGAGTCATGTAATATCTAGTAAAGGTATTGCTGTTAACCCTGAGCGAGTTCAAGCCGTCCTTAATTGGACTCCACCTGAATCGGTCAAGCAAGTTCGGAGTTTTCTGGGCTTAGCGAGCTATTGCCGTCGCTTTGTCGAAAACTTCTCCAAAGTTGCTAAACCTCTAACCGAACTCCTCAAGAAAGATAAAAAGTTCGAGTGGACTCCACAATGTGAGCACAACTTTCAGGAATTGAAAAGACGCCTGACCTCTGCTCCCGTACTGGTACCGCCAGACTTCTCCAAGGACTTCGTTATCTACTGCGACGCCTCGCGACAAGGACTAGGTTGCATTCTCATGCAAGATCGACACGTAATTGCTTACGCTTCACGGCAATTGCACCCACATGAGGAGAATTATCCTACTCATGATCTAGAGCTTGCAGCCGTAGTCTATGCACTTAAGACCTGGCGACATTACCTCCTCGGTAATCGTTGCGAAATATTCACTGATCACCAAAGTCTGAAGTACATCTTCACCCAACCGGATTTGAATCTCAGGCAAAGACGTTGGGTTGAGTTGATCACAGATTTCGACTTAGGAATAACTTACACCCCAGGGAAAGCCAACGTCATGGCTGATGCGCTAAGTCGTAAATCTTATTGTAACAACCTGATGTTACAACAAAGTCAACCGCTTCTCCATGA
>NW_021304392.1:0-900 GCF_002162155.2 Triticum dicoccoides
GTGATATCTCCGCATCCGTAGCTCCGTTTTGGGCATATAATATATCAAAATGTTTGTCTCGACGAGTACATCATTTAATTTCATTGCATCATTTTCATTTGAGCTCATCTTGATGCCCAAAATGCTGTTAGAAGGAGGATTCATGAGTTAATTGTCAGATCTGCTAGTTCATATTAGACTTTTGTCATTTTTGCCATGATTATTGTGTGCATGATATGCCTGTGAGTCCTTCATATGTTTTGTTAAGGATTTTTTCTTCTTTCCAGAGGTGCAACCCATGCATTTTTAGGATGTGTGTGGTGACTTGTGCAAGCTTGCAAAGTGAGGCACCCGGTAAATCTGTTTTCAGGGACTTAGTTGTTTTCACTAAGTCTGGGATATTTAGTTCATGATGCCATGTGTTCAGCTTGTTTCCTAGTGATTCGTGCCTCTTTTGAGGATGATCAGTAAAGGAATTTTGTTAATCATATTATGCTCTATCCATCCATGTCTTTGTTTGCAATTATGGAGCAGCCTAGCTTGATTCAATCGAGCTCTACTTTTGCTTCGTTGTGAATCTGGGCAGATCGTCAACTTGTTTGCGATTTTGCTGATGTTATTGTAGTTGATCCGTGATTGCCCTGCCATTGTTCTTGCCATGTCTAGCTACATTTTGTGCCTTCTTTATGTATGTATGCTTGCCTTGCCATGACTTGCAACGTAGTGAGTGCATCGAGCTCGTTTACATGCCTTCGTGAGTTATATTTCAGCATGTCTCAGTTTTCACTAAGTCTGAAAACTGATTGTGTTTTAGCTATGTTCGTGTGCCCGTTAGTATATTTTGTGATCCCTTTTGGCCCCAGGTCACTTTGGGACTTTTGTTAAGATTGTTGAGTAGCTCCATGCCATGTTCTTACTTGT
>NW_021304393.1:0-900 GCF_002162155.2 Triticum dicoccoides
GTGATATCTCCGCATCCGTAGCTCCGTTTTGGGCATATAATATATCAAAATGTTTGTCTCGACGAGTACATCATTTAATTTCATTGCATCATTTTCATTTGAGCTCATCTTGATGCCCAAAATGCTGTTAGAAGGAGGATTCATGAGTTAATTGTCAGATCTGCTAGTTCATATTAGACTTTTGTCATTTTTGCCATGATTATTGTGTGCATGATATGCCTGTGAGTCCTTCATATGTTTTGTTAAGGATTTTTTCTTCTTTCCAGAGGTGCAACCCATGCATTTTTAGGATGTGTGTGGTGACTTGTGCAAGCTTGCAAAGTGAGGCACCCGGTAAATCTGTTTTCAGGGACTTAGTTGTTTTCACTAAGTCTGGGATATTTAGTTCATGATGCCATGTGTTCAGCTTGTTTCCTAGTGATTCGTGCCTCTTTTGAGGATGATCAGTAAAGGAGTTTTGTTAATCATATTATGCTCTATCCATCCATGTTTTTGTTTGCAATTATGGAGCAGCCTAGCTTGATTCAATCGAGCTCTACTTTTGCTTCGTTGTGAATCTGGGCAGATCGTCAACTTGTTTGCGATTTTGCTGATGTTATTGTAGTTGATCCGTGATTGCCCTGCCATTGTTCTTGCCATGTCTAGCTACATTTTGTGCCTTCTTTATGTATGTATGCTTGCCTTGCCATGACTTGCAACGTAGTGAGTGCATCGAGCTCGTTTACATGCCTTCGTGAGTTATATTTCAGCATGTCTCAGTTTTCACTAAGTCTGAAAACTGATTGTGTTTTAGCTATGTTCGTGTGCCCGTTAGTATATTTTGTGATCCCTTTTGGCCCCAGGTCACTTTGGGACTTTTGTTAAGATTGTTGAGTAGCTCCATGCCATGTTCTTACTTGT
>NW_021304394.1:0-1236 GCF_002162155.2 Triticum dicoccoides
GAAACAGGAAAGTACCCCGTTGCGTGCACGATCCGACCGACGGTAAACAGTCGCAACGATGTCCCTCCAATGTCGCCTTCGGAAAAACGTTGCCCCTCGGTGGCAACGTCATCGCTGTCCCGGTCCCCTGTACGTCTCAAGTGAAATTCTGACCCAACAGCCGAATGCGGCTCGGGAAACAGGAAAGTAGCCCGTTTCGTGCACGATAAGACCGTCCGACAACGTTGCACCGATGTCCCGATAAAGTTGCCTTTGGAAAATCGTTGCATCCGTATCTTTATTGCTGCTGGTGTGACACGCGTGATTTGGCCTTGCAGGACGCCTTCGTGCAAGTGATCCTCCCGTGCTATGCACGGGCGGAGGCTTGGTTGGTTTGCCCGCTTGTTGGCTACTAAGCGCATGAGTAGCTTTGGACCCGTGTGTGCCGGTAGATCCCCCGTTGTACTGCGGCCGACTACCGGCGCCGTGTCCCGTCCCTCGTGTGGCTTTTACTCGCTGGATTAATAGTGCTTGCGTGCTAGTACCCGACCTACGGGAAGTGGTGCTTCGGATAATTGTTGCCTCGCGGCGGACGCCCATTGGGTGTGCCGCTGCGGCCAAATAGCGCTTGCGGCGTTGCCTCGTGGGGCTGGCACATTACGTGCCCGTTGCTATCAAGGCAACCTCGCTCCCGCTTTTGTTCTCGGATGCTGCTCACGATAAAGGGTCGTGGCCCTTTCGGTTGCCTCGACCCGACCCAAAGCTCTCCGAACTGAGAACAACCGGAACATGAGTTGCCTCTACCTCTCCACAGTTACGTGGTAGGATACGCAACTCTCTGCGCCGATCCTCAAGGACGATGAGCTGTGCCGCTCAAGAGCGACAACCGGCCCGGCTGTTGCCTTTGAGTTTCCACGAAAGTGGAAGCGCAGAACGATGGCCGTGCTGGTAGTCACCAAGGACGTGCTACCTGGTTGATCCTGCCAGTAGTCATATGCTTGTCTCAAAGATTAAGCCATGCATGTGCAAGTATGAACCAATTTGAACTGTGAAACTGCGAATGGCTCATTAAATCAGTTATAGTTTGTTTGATGGTACGTGCTACTCGGATAACCGTAGTAATTCTAGAGCTAATACGTGCAACAAACCCCGACTTCTGGGAGGGGCGCATTTATTAGATAAAAGGCTGACGCGGGCTCTTCTCGCTGATCCGATGATTCATGATAACTCGACGGATCGCACGGCCTTCGTGCCGGC
>NW_021304395.1:0-882 GCF_002162155.2 Triticum dicoccoides
AGTGAAGGTACATCGTTTATAAGAGCATTCAAAAGGAAGCTAGCGGGTTCATCGACCATACAATGTTTGGAAAAGACCAAGTAGTATCTCTAATAAAAGTGAGACATGCAATATTTTTGAACGAGAACGACATGTCATGGCAACAAAAATAGTTTGGATGCAAATGACATCTAATGTGATGGCAAAGAAAATAGTTTTGATTAGAAGGACATCTGAAGTGATGGCAAAAGGACATCTAATGTGGGGGGATTCTGCTCCCGAAATTTCATATCTTTTCATGTGATAAAAGACCAAGTAGTACATTTTTTTTGCAAGAAAAGCCCTCGAGCTCATTTATCCATTCCCAGTGAAGGTACATCGTTTATAAGAGCATTCAAAAGGAAGCTAGCGGGTTCATCGACCATACAATATTTGGAAAAGATCAAGTAGTATGTCTAATAAAAGTGAGACATGCAATATTTTTGAACGAGAATGACATGTCATGGCAACAAAAATAGTTTGGATGCAAATGACATCTAATGTGATGGCAAAGAAAATAATTTTGATTAGAAGGACATCTGAAGTGATGGCAAAAGGACATCTAATGTGGGGGGATTCTGCTCCCGGAATTTCATATCTTTTCATGTGATAAAAGACCAA
The DNA here is from genome assembly GCF_002162155.2 of Triticum dicoccoides. Taxonomy (NCBI): domain Eukaryota; kingdom Viridiplantae; phylum Streptophyta; class Magnoliopsida; order Poales; family Poaceae; genus Triticum; species Triticum dicoccoides. The sequence continues at coordinate 640 of NW_021304395.1, forward strand.
GTAGTACATTTTTTTGCAAGAAAAGCCCTCGAGCTCATTTATCCATTCCCAGTGAAGGTACATCGTTTATAAGAGCATTCAAAAGGAAGCTAGCGGGTTCATCGACCATACAATGTTTGGAAAAGACCAAGTAGTATCTCTAATAAAAGTGAGACATGCAATATTTTTGAACGAGAACGACATGTCATGGCAACAAAAATAGTTTGGATGCAAATGACATCTAATGTGATGGCAAAGAAAATA
>NW_021304396.1:0-778 GCF_002162155.2 Triticum dicoccoides
TGAGAGGTCGAGCCTTCCAGGAAGGGGATTTGGTTCTCCGAGTGGATCAGCACAAACCACACAAGCTTGCTCCTTCTTGGGAAGGCCCCTTCATCGTCACCAAGGTTCTCCACAACGGGGCGTACCGTCTCTACAACGTCGAGCATAATATCGACGAGCCCCGAGCTTGGAACGCGGAGCTACTCCGCCCATTTTACACTTAAGTTTTATCACTCGGATGAGTTGCAATAAAGTACTTTTGTAGTTCATGGACCTCAAAATAATAGTGTCATAGTTCCTCCACAATATCTGTCACTTTTTATTTTTATTTTCCAATAAAATTCCCCTCAGTGGGTGACTTAGTTGCGAATCCGTTTCGCCTAAGTTTGTAAAAATCCTACCGAGTGGTGAGCCAGACTCCCACTCAGAGGCTTAGCTGCGAATCCGTTTCGCCTAAGTTATCAAAATCCTACCGAGTGGTAAGCCAGCCTTCCACTCAGAGGCTTAGCTGCGAATCCGTTTCGCCTAAGTTATCAAAATCCTACCGAGTGGTCAGCCAGCCTTCCACTCGGAGGCTTAGCTGCAGCCTTGTGCTCGCCTAAGTTATCAAAATCCTACCGAGTGGTAAGCCAGCCTTCCACTCGGAGGCTTAGCTGCAGCCTCGTGCTCGCCTAAGTTGTGAAAATCCTACCGAGTGAAGAGCAATCCTCTCACTCGGAGGCTTAGCTGCAGCCTCGTGCTCGCCTAAGTTATCAAAATCCTACCGAGTGGTAAGCCAGCCTTCCACTCGGAGGCTTAG
>NW_021304397.1:0-9602 GCF_002162155.2 Triticum dicoccoides
TACCGACATGATCATTTCACTCCAGCCCATCACCCAGATGAACCAGACCTGACATGACTCTAAGCGTAGCAGGCATAGCAAGGTAGGAACAACACATACATATGGCTCAATCAACTCCTACACATGCTAGTGAGTTTCATCTAGTTACTGTGGCAATGACAGGTCATGCAGAGGAAATGGGTTCAACTACCGTAGCACACAGCAGTTTGAATCGCGTTGTCTTAATGCAGTAAAAGAGAGCAGGAGCGAGAACATGGGATTGTATCGATATGATCAAATGGTTGGTTGCTTGCCTGATGGTTCGATGCACTGATACGGGTCTTCGTTAGGGTAATCACGGTACTCCTCGGAGACAGAACCTGCCGCAGAGAGCACCGATACACAAACATTACCAAACAGTATGCAACAATATGATGCATGCATGAGACATGGCAAAATGAGTGTATTGGGCTAATGCAACTAAAACCAAAAGGGTTTGAGCAAATTTGAATCAAGGATTCAAATTTCAAATTCAAATATGGCCCTTTAAAGTGCTTTTCCTTGTTCTGCTTAAAACATCAATTTAACTTGTTTGATCATGCATGAAAATAGTACAGATGGGTAGATTGGATTTTTCTGATCATTTTTCATATATAATTTGTCCAATTTGGAGTTATAGAATAAAAGTTATGAATTTTTGAAGTTTAAATAATATTCTGGAATTTCCTGATTTAAATTAAATCCAGAAAATCAATTACTGCGTCAGCCTGACGTCAGTGTGACGTCAGCAGGTCAACGGAACTGGTCCAGGTCAAACCTGACAGTGGGTCCCGCATGTCAGGGTGATTATTTTAATTAAAACTTAATTAAAACTAATCCTGTTTAATTAACAGGGCTGGGCCCCACCTGTCATTGACTCAGGGGAGTCAACCAGGGCCCACCCGTGGTCAAACCCGGGTCGGCTGCACCGGCGTTTAGCCGCCGGCGAGCCCGACGCGGCGGCGGAAGTGGTTTTGGCCATTTCGGCCACCAAATGGGCCGCGGAGACCACCGGAGTGGAGCTGAGGACAAACCGCAGCTCTTGGCGGAGTCCGTTGGGGTCGGGGTGGCCGGAGTTGGCGCCGGCGACGACTTTGGCGGCCACCGGGGTTCGGTCGGAGGTGAACTTGGCGCTAGAGGGTTCGGTGAGGCTCGTGGAGTAGCTAGCTAGGTGCTGCGGAACTTGGTGAGTAAGATGGACACCATCTTGTGGCCGGAGGATGACCGGGAGCACGTCGGCGACGAGCTCCACGGCGGTGGGTGCGGTTGAGCTCCGGGAGGTTGGTACACGGCTCGGGAGCAAGAACGGAAGGGAGGGGAAGATGGCTAAGCTCACAGTGAGTGCGACGGAGTTCTTGGTGCGGCCGGAGATGGACCGGAGCGACGACGGCGTTGAAGGGGATCTCCGGCGACGGTGAGCTCGGGCGAGGTCGGTGCGGTGGTCTCGGGCGTTGCGAGCGCTCGGGGCTCGGCTGCTCGATGAAGTGGACAGCGGCGGAGCTCCTGGACACGGTGAGACGGCGTGGGGTGGTCGGAGGGCGTGGCTACGGCGAGGGGGTGGCGGCGATGGCGTCGGCCATGGCTGGGGCGTGCGAGGGGGAGGAGCTGGAGAGGAGAGGGGGTGTCTGGGGGGTTCGGGGGAGAGAGGGAGGCCGATCCTCGACGTCACCTGGCGAGGGGAGCGGCGAGGCGGCGAGCAGGTGCGTGGCGCACGCCGCGGTCGCCGTCGGGCACCTGCCTGCCTGCCTGGCCGGCAAGCAGCTCGCTGGAGCGGTGCTGGGCTCGGCCGGCAGGTGGGCCGGGGCAGGCGCCAGGTAAGTTGTTTTCATTTTCTTCTGTTTTCTGTTTTTCTAATACTTCTGCAACTTTGTTGAATTAAATAAAATACCTAGGCTAGTTCAAAAATCACCAAACTATTCCTGGCCCATAGTTGGATTATTTCCAACATGAAACATTTTAGTTTGGAGATATTTGAGCATTTAAATATTTTATATTATTTTAAATGCCCAAATTCAAATATTTATGATTTAATTCAAAAACCCTAGGATGGCCTAGGAAAATGTGCACCATTTTTGGCAGAGGTTCTGAACCAAGACAAAAATGATGGGCATTTTAGAAGGGCATTTCAGGTTCATTGAAAAATTATTTTAGTAACCCTAGTTGGTTTCAGAGGGGACTGGGGGTTCTGTCATCCCCATTTCAAGTTTCTGATGAAAGAGTAAACATGATGCAACACTCTAATGCATGACTAGCTAGGTTGTGACAACTCACCCCCACTCAAAAGAATCTCGTCCCGAGATTTTGGGTTCCTCCGAGAAGAAGGCGGGGTACTCGAGTCGAAGACGATCCTCCCTTTCCCAAGTTGCTTCATCCTCAGAATGGTGCGACCATTGAACCTTGAGAAACTTGATATTATGACGTCGGGTGGTACGTTCGGCCTGGTCGAGGATACGAACGGGGTACTCTCGATATGTAAGATTATCTTGGAGATCAAGCGTTTCGTGGTCCACTCCACGGATAGGATCCGAGAAGCAACGCCTGAGTTGAGAAACGTGGAAGACATCGTGGACTCTGGAGAGGTGCGGAGGTAGTTCCAACTGGTAGGCAACTTCTCCTCGTTTGGCAAGAATGCGAAAAGGTCCAATGTAACGAGGAGCCAATTTGCCTTTGATACCGAAGCGATGGGTTCCCTTCAGAGGGGTGACCCGAGGATAAGCCTTCTCGTCAACCTCGAAAGTCACAGCCTTATGTTTTCGGTCATATTGACTCTTTTGACGAGATTGGGCTGTTTTCAACTTTTCACGAACGATGCGAACTTGTTCTTCTGCTTCCTGAATCATATCCGGGCCAAAGAATTGTCTTTCCCCGGTCTCTGACCAGTTAAGGGGTGTTCGACATCGTCGTCCATAGAGAACTTCAAAAGGGGCTTTACCCAAGCTAGATTGATAAATGTTGTTGTAAGCGAATTCGGCGAACGGAAGGCACTTCTCCCAGTCCATTCCGAATGAGATAACAGAGGCTCGAAGCATGTCTTCTAGAATTTGGTTGACGCGTTCCACTTTACCACTCGACTGAGGGTGGAAAGCGGTGCTAAAGGAAAGACGGGTTCCCATAGCATTTTGGAAACTTTCCCAAAATCGAGAGGTGAAAAGACTTCCTCGATCCGAGTTAATTTCCAAAGGGACACCATGAAGGGACACTATTCGGGAGATGTTTAAGTCTGCCAGCTGACTAGCGGTTATACTCTCTCGAACAGGTAGGAAATGGGCTACTTTGGAAAGACGATCGACAACGACAAAGATAGCATTATTCCCTCTCTTAGTCCTGGGAAAACCGGTAATGAAATCCATACCAATTTTATCCCATTTCCATTCAGGAATAGCTAAGGGTTGAAGGGTGCTAGCAGGCCGTTGATGCTCTGCTTTTACACGACGACAGACGTCGCAGTTAGCAATATACTGAGCAATTTCTCTCTTCATCCTAGTCCACCAGAACCTCTGGCGTAGGTCCTGATACATCTTAGTACTACCGGGATGAATAGTGAGAGGAGATTCATGAGCCTCCTTAAGGATCAACTGTCGTAGATGCTGGTTCTTGGGAACCACTAGACGGTTCTCAAAGTACACAACACCATGGTCATTTGTGGAGAAACAACTAGCACCTCCGCTAGCAATGTTCTCCTTGATCTTAGCTATTCCCTTATCTCGCTTCTGGGCAGCAATGATTTGATCCGTAAGAGTAGGTTTCGCCACCAAGGTGGAGAGAAATCCTTGAGGAACAATGTGAAGGTTAAGCTTCCGAAATTCCTCATGGAGAAGCGGTTGACTTTGTTGTAACATCAGATTGTTACAATAGGATTTACGACTTAGCGCATCAGCCATGACGTTGGCTTTCCCTGGGGTGTAGGTTATTCCTAAGTCGAAGTCAGTGATCAATTCAACCCAACGTCTTTGCCTGAGGTTCAGATCCGGTTGGGTGAAGATGTACTTCAGACTTTGGTGATCAGTGAATATTTCGCAACGATTACCGAGGAGGTAATGTCGCCAGGTCTTAAGTGCATAGACTACGGCTGCAAGCTCTAGATCATGAGTAGGATAGTTCTCCTCATGTGGGTGCAATTGCCGTGAAGCGTAGGCAATTACGTGTCGATCTTGCATGAGAATGCAACCTAGTCCTTGTCGCGAAGCGTCGCAGTAGATAACAAAGTTCTTGGAGAAGTCTGGCGGTACCAGTACGGGAGCAGAAGTCAGGCGTCTTTTCAGTTCCTGAAAGCTGTGCTCACATTGTGGAGTCCATTCGAACTTTTTATCTTTCTTGAGGAGTTCGGTTAAAGGTTTAGCAACTTTGGAGAAGTTTTTGATAAAGCGACGGCAATAGCTCGCTAAGCCTAGAAAACTCCGAACTTGCTTGACCGATTCAGGTGGAGTCCAATTAAGGACGGCTTGAACTCGCTCAGGGTTAACAGCAATACCTTTACCGGATATTACATGACCCAGATAGGTCACTTCTGACAACAGAATTCACATTTAGAAAATTTGGCATAAAGGCGATGCTCTCGAAGTTTCTGCAACACTAGCCTTAGATGTTCGGCATGTTCTTCCTCGTTCTTGGAGTAGATGAGTATATCATCGAGGTAAACCACGACGAATTTATCCAAATACTCCATGAAGATTGAGTTCATTAACCGAGAAAAGGTGGCTGGAGCGTTGGTTAAACCGAAGGACATGACGGTGTACTCGTATTGGCCATAACGAGTGACAAAGGCCGTTTTAGGAATGTCCCCGTTTCTGATTTTGATTTGATGGTAGCCCAACCTCAAATCCATCTTGGAGAAGACTGAGGATCCAGCGAGCTGATCATACAGGTCGTTGATCCTGGGAAGCGGGTATTTGTTCTTGATTGTGACCAAATTGACAGGTCGGTAATCTACAACCATCCGGTCCGTACCATCCTTCTTCTTGACGAATAGGACGGGGCAAGCCCACGGAGATGAGCTAGGTCGGATGAAACCCTTTTTCAAGGACTCATCGAGTTGTTTCTTAAGCTCGGCTAGTTCTAGGGGTGCCATCTTATAAGGCCTTCTAGCAATCGGAACGGTTCCTGGAATGAGGTCTATTACAAACTCAACATCCCTGTCAGGTGGAACACCTGGCAATTCCTCTGGAAAGACATCCGGGAAGTCACGGACTACTGGAACGTCCTCAAGGTCTGGCAAAGGGCTGGCGTTAAGAGAATATAATTGTCGCTTGGCTATTCGGGTCAAGACATTGACTATCTTTCCCGAAGGATGGGTGAGTTGAACAGTCCTAGAGAAGCAATCGATTTGGGCATGATGAGCCGACATCCAGTCCATACCCAGAATGATATTAATATCTGAAGATTTAAGGGCTATCAAAGACGCGAGGAAAACAAGTCTGTCGACTTGGATCTCATTTCCATAGCTTACCCTAGAGGTCTGCCATCTAGAACCAGGGGTAGAGATTTCCATAGTGGATGGCATGTCACAGAATGCAACGTTATGCAATCGAGCATAACTTTCGGATATAAAAGAATGAGAGGCTCCTGTATCGAAAAGAACAGATGTCGGGTGGCAGTTAACAAGAAGCGTACCGAGAACGACGTTGGGATCCTCTTGAGCTTCTTCGGCAGAGACACAGTTGACATGGCCACGTGAAGCGGTGACCGGCTTGGCGTGGAATACTTTTCCTGTCGGCTTGCCACGGCCAACAGCTTTAGCAGATTGATTGGGGTTGGTCTGGGGGCATTCACGCATATAATGACCAGATTCCCCACACTTGAAACAAGTCACGGAACTGGTACGTGGAGGAGCATTGTTAGTTGGACCCCCATAGGGCTTGGCTGGAGCAGACTGTTGAACGGGGCGAGGCGCCTGGAAAGATGGCCTCGGTGTGAACCTGGGTGGCAGGGCGGTGTTGGGTACCCACACGCGGCGCTTCTGAGGACCAGCACCGGATGAGGAACCCGTGTCACGTCCATGCTTGCGTGTTGCGTCATAGTCAGTCTGACCAGTTTCGGCACTGATGGCTTTGTTGACAAGTTTCGAAAAAGATGTGCACTCATGCAGACGGAGGTCGCGGCGAAGCTCAGGACTAAGGCCCTTACGAAACCTTGCTTGCTTCTTGGCGTCAGTAGACACTTCCTCAGTTGCATATCGGGCGAGATTACCAAACTCCCTGCTATAGGCATCCACAGAAAGTCGGCCTTGGGTGAAGCTGCAAAATTCTTCACGTTTACGGTCCATGAGACCCTCCGGAATGTGATGTTCACGGAAAGCCTCGCTGAATTCAGCCCAAGTAGTGACATGGCCCGCTGGGCGCATAGCTCCATAATTCTCCCACCATAGACTGGCGGGGCCTTCAAGATGATATGCAGCAAAGGTGACCTTGTCAGCCTCCGCTACCAGCGCGGAACGCAGTTTGTGAGAGATACTGCGAAGCCAGTCATCAGCGTCGAGGGGCTCGACGGAGTGGTGGAACGTGGGTGGATGCAACTTGATAAAATCACTGAGTGACACCACGTTAGCCCTCTGATGGTGTGCTGTATTCTGTTCAATACGCTCTAACAAACGGTTGGTCTCCCGCTTGTTTCTCTCAGCTTCCATCATGACCTCGGCTAGTGAAGGAGGATGAGGCAGATTTGCATCCCTGGCTTCACTGCCTTCGGCCTGCTCTTGAGAAGCAGGGTTAGCGCGCGTGTTGACCATCCTAGGTAAACAAGACAATGATTTAGTCAGGATGGTAAAATTCCGACATAGGATTCATAATGTAAGAAATAACTCGGAAGGCAAGATGATCATCCGTATGACATGGTAGATACAGAAACTGCTTCTTTTATTCCATTGTCATACACACCATACAGGGTTTAGTACAAGACCAAACAAAGTACTATTACGGTGAAAAGAGGATTACATCTCATCGGAGGCATTCCAAGCTCCTATACATTATTTTTCTACACCTCCGGAAGGAGTACAAACTAGGTCATATCCCACGAGTCACGCGGGGCGATAGACGACACAGCTAGTGCGAACTAGTGATACTACCACTAACTCAGACCGATCCGTAGTAGTCCTCGTAGAAGTCACCTCCATAGCCTGGAAGCTCAACATGATCATCTGGAAACAGACGATCTCGCGGAGCTTGTGGACCATAGGGGCTAGGATGAGGCCTTGGACCAACAAACGGTGGCCTGCGGGGACCGCGAGGTGGGGTGATGCCTCCTACATCACGCCAAACCATCACGTCTGGCAGAGCAGATCTCACAGGATAGAGATCGCGCATATCTGAATATCCAGCTTGCACCGCCGGTGCGAACCGAGTCAAAGTGGCCCAGTGGTCAGCACGGGTGTTGAAGAGCTCTAGCCTTAAGGCCCGATTTTCACGGTCCTTATCCTCGAGCATCTCAGCAGTGGTGCGAGTCCGTGAATCCTCCTGAGTGGAGTCAGCATAGATAGCCTGGAGATACCCTTGTGCTCCCGGAAGTGATCCTGGCATATACCGGAAATCAGAGTCCCGAAATAACCCAGATCTGACTCGCATAATGGTCATCATAGAGTAGGCGGCGTCCTGCACAGCCATCTCAATGGTAACCCCGAGTCCATAAGAGCAGTGAAGAGGCTCGGTGGATCCAGGATAAGATGGAAATATCCTGACAGTGCAGAGATACTGGCTTTGATTAAAATCTCGGAATTGCTCTTCGACCGTGTACTCGGGATACCAGCGGTATCCAGCCTCAGTCATTACCCTGACCAACTTAGCAGTATGGCCGGGTACATCTAGGCATCGAGTCAGGCGAACCACTTGATTGAGGTCGCGAGTGGCCATCTGAAAGCACAATCATAATGCAAAGGCATTAGAATTTCAAGCAAAATTTCGGCAGCATGACAGCTGTAAATGCTCAAAAGGATTTGAGACATTTGACAAAGGATTTCGTACACACTCATCATCATCATATCAAAGTTCTGAAACCATTCTGGCAACATAATGTGGTAGTAGAACTGAACTAGGCTGGTAACCATCAAACTTATAAGGTACTACTGATTAGTAACTCGTGATCCTGATAGAGAGAACAGATCCTAATTCCTTAACCCCCGGTGGAAGAATGGACTGACTCAGATCAGAATGTCATAAGATAAAGGAGTAAAAAGAGCCTTACGTTCCATCCCACAAACAATTCCCCTACATATAACTAAAGAATTTCTAGACTCAACATCGACCAGTTTGGCTTGGAGAACCTACAGGCAGTCCGGCTCTGATGCCAACGCTGTCAGGACCCCAACTCGATGTCACATCGATCTAGCCGGTAACACCTCATATCACTTTGCGGCCTCACGCACGGTATCTCCACGGGTGTCGCCTTACCTTTGCCCGGGACCGTTTGCGCCTTTTGGCTCACGTATATGATAGTGTCGCTAGCATCCATATGATAAAGAGCCCGGGCTGACATGACTAGTCGTAAACCCAAAGTGGCACAGACTTACAGGGACAGGCATCCATGACCCAGCTTCGAACGTGTCGGTCATCAGCAAGTGGGTCCGGGCTGTAGCACTGGGCTACCAGGACTCCGGTAAACCGGGCTGTAGCGGGCTAACAGGGCTCCGGTACTCAAAGCGTGACATTTCCCCGAAGGGACAGACACAGGAACGAAGAAGGACACATGCCGGCCAGCCTAAGTGTTCCAGAGCAGTAGCAAGCTACCATGGCTCAGCGGTAACACTAGGAGACATTTCCCGGTAAGAGAGGCTACTAAAGATAAACAACTAGATAGTCAGATCCCACACATACCAAGCATTTCAATCATACACACAATATGCTCGATATGTGCAAATACAACGAAGCATCACAACATGACTCTATGACACAAGTACTTTATTTAAGGCTCAGTGAGCCATACATAGCATACACAAAGGTACGGGTCTCACGACCCCACATGCAAGTCATACAGTCATACAAACCAGCAGCGGAAGTAACTTGTCTGAGTACAGACAACTAGTAAAATAAAAGAGGCTTGGAAAGCCTAGCTATACTACGTGGTCCTTCACAAGCTCAGGGTCACCACCTGGGTCTTTAGCCTACTCGTTGATGTCAACGTCTACAAAGAACCCATCAGAAGGGGTTGCAGCGTCTTCTGTAAAAATGTAGATTATAGCAACATGAGTACAAAGGTACTCAGCAAGACTTACATCAGATCCTACATACATGCATAGTATCAAGAAGGGTTGGTGGAGTTATTGCAGCAAGCCAGCTTTGACTCTTGGCTAGACTATCCTACGATACTCCAACTTGAAATGGTTTTGCGCACACGAGTCCACTACTCACCAATTCAATACACTACCGAGGATCCATCTCCGTCTTCCTACGGAAGAGCCATCCTCGGCACTCACACTTATCTTGAGGCTTTTAACAGTTTCCATTTACTTGTCTATGAACTGTATAGGCAACCAAGTAGTCCTTTACCGCGGACGCGGCTATTCGAATAGATTATGATAACCCTGCAGGGGTGTACTTCTTCATACATGTTTCCACCACTTAGCGTCTGCACACGACATGTGCTCGGCAGACTTCAAG
>NW_021304398.1:0-1273 GCF_002162155.2 Triticum dicoccoides
TTTGGGTTCAACAACTATGGAAATCGCTTCGGGACCCCAAAAAGGTGAGTAATAGTCCACGAAACGGGTTAGAATTGGTCAGAACTATGAGTGTTGACGACGGGCACGTAAACGCACCCCTGGGATTGTGAATCGTGGAAATCGCTCTAGGACCCCAAAACAGTGAGTAATTGTCCACGTGACAGACCAGAATTGGGCAAAGTGGTGAGTGTTGATAACCGACACATAAACGCACCACGGGGATCGCAAATCCTGTAAATCGCCCTAGGACCCCAAAACGGTGAGTAATAGTGCACCAAACGGACCAGAATCGGCCAAAACTGCGATTGTTGATGACCGACACATAAGCGCACCATAGGGTTTGTCAATCATGGAAATCTCTTTGGGACCCCAGAACGGTGAGTAATAGTCCACGAAATGCGTTAGAATCGACAAAACCGTGAGTGTTGATGACCGACACGTAAACGCACCCCGGGGTTCGCCAATCGTGCAAAACACTTCGGGACCCCGAAATAGTGAGTAATAGTGCACGAAACGGACCAGAATCGGACAAAACTATGATTGTTGATGACCAACACGTAAGCACACCTTGGGGTTCAACAACTATGGAGATCGCTTCGGGACCCCAAAACGGTGAGTAATAGACATTGAAACGGGTCAGAATAGGCCAAAACTATCATTGTTGACGATGGACTCCCAAACGCACCCCGGGGATCTTCAATCATGGAAATCATTCTGGGACCCCAAAATGGAGAGTAATAGTCCACGACACGGACCAGAACTGGCCAAAATTGTGAGTGTTGATAACTGACACGTACACGCACCCCGGGGTTCGTCAATCGTGGAAATCACTTCGGGACCCCAAAACTGAGTAATAGTCCAAGAAACAGTCCAGAATCGGTCCAAACTGCGTGTCTTGACGACCAACATGTAAATGCACCCCGGGGATCGTCAATCGTGGAAATCGCTCTGGGACCCCAAAACAGTGAGTAATAATCCATGAAACAGACCCGAATTGGCAAAAATTGTGAGTGTTGGTAACCAACAGGTAAAATCACCCTGGGGTTCGTCAGTCGTGGAAATCACTTCGGGATGCCAAAACTGTGTAATAGTTCAAAACGGGCCAAAATCGGCCAAAACTGCGAGTCTTGACGACCAACATGCAAGCACACCTTGGGGTTCGACAAAAATGGAAATCTCTTTGGGACCCCAAAACGGTGAGTAATAGTCCACGAAACGGGTCGGAATCAACAAAACCTGCGAGTGTTGATGA
>NW_021304399.1:0-4157 GCF_002162155.2 Triticum dicoccoides
AATCATAGAGCGATAAACTTTTTGATCAACAGGTTCACCATCTTTGGTCAAATCATTATGTCCACTAGTAGGCATGGGTGTAGACATACCTTTGCATTCTTGCATATTGAACTTCTTGAATAAGTCCTTGGTGTACTTTGTTTGAGAGACAAATGTACCTTCCTTAGTTTGCTTGATTTGCAAACCGAGAAAGAATTTGAGTTCACTCATCATAGACATCTCAAACTTCTCTGACATTAGCTTTCCAAACTTTTCACTAAAGAGAGGGTTAGTTGAACCAAATATGATGTCATCAACATAAATTTGGCATACAAATAGTTCTCCATTAACCCTTTTAGTAAAAAGAGTAGAATCAATTTTACCAATTTCAAAACCACTTGTAGTAAGGAACTTGGTCAAGCATTTATACCATGCTCTAGGAGCTTGTTTAAGACCATAAAGAGCTTTGTGAAGTTTGTAAACATGATTTGGTTTCTTAGGATTGACAAAGCTGGGAGGTTGTTTGACATAAACTTCCTCCTCTATTTCTCCATTTAGAAAAGCACTTTTAATGTCCATTTGGTACAAGGTGATATTATGGTGATTAGCATAGGCAAGTAAGATGTGAATGGATTCAAGTCTAGCAACGGGAGCATACGTCTCACCATAGTCCATACCTTCAACTTGTGTGTATCCTTGGGCAACGAGACGTGCTTTGTTGCGGACCACTTGTCCATCTTCATCTTGCTTGTTGCGAAACACCCATTTGGTACCAATGATGTTGTGGTTGTTGTCGGGCTTCTCAACCAATGTCCAAACTTGGTTTCTCTCAAAATTATGTAGCTCTTCATGCATAGTGTTTATCCAATCCGGATCTTCCAATGCTTCTTCAACCTTCATTGGTTCAATGCTAGAGATGAATGAGTAGTTTTCACAAAAGTTAGCTAAACGAGTTCTTGAGCGAGTGATTCTCCCGGTTTGTATATCATTGAGGATTTGCTCGACTGGATGATCTTTGGCAATTCTTGCTCGAACTCGTGAGAGCTTTTGCTTGGGTCTTCGTTGAACATCTTCTTCATCTTGTTCTTCTTCTTGGCCTTCTTCATTGTTGACATCGTCGTTCTCTTGTCGTGGTGGAGAAGGAGGTTGTTGATGTTCATCTTGACGTACTTCCTCGTTTTCTTCATCTTGGTGTGTCCCACTTGTGGATGCTTCCGTGTCGATTCTTGGTTCACCTTGTTGTGAAGTAGAAGCTTCCACTTGGACGGATGAGGTACTCTCCTTCACCTCCGTTGGACGAATTCTCCCAATGGACAAGTCTTGAATTGCTTCCGAAGGTTCTTTGTCTCCTACATCAATTGGCAATTGCTCTACTTGCGAGCCATTAGATTCATCAAACTTCACATCTACCGTCTCTTCAACCTTTCGGGTGAAATTGTTGTAGACACGGTAAGTGTGAGAGTTTGAGCCATAACCAAGTAGAAAACCTTCATGAGATTTAGGAGCAAATTTTGAACGACGATGCTTATCAAGAATGTAGCACTTTGAGCCGAATACTCGAAAGTATCCAACTTGAGGCTTGTTACCGGTGAGGAGCTCGTATGCCGTCTTGCCAAGTAGCTTGTGAAGATATAAGCGATTTGTTGCATGACAAGCTGTCTCAACCGCTTCTGCCCAAAAGTGCTTTGGCGTCTTGTATTCATCAAGCATCGTTCTTGCCATTTCGATGAGCGTCCGGTTCTTCCTCTCAACAACTGCATTTTGTTGAGGTGTGTACGTAGCCGAGAACTCGTGTGAAATCCCTTCTTCGTCAAGAAAGGTGTCCACATTTGCGTTCTTGAACTCCGTTCCGTTGTCACTCCGAACCTTCTTGATCTTCACATCAAACTGATTTTGGGCCTTCCTAGCGAAGTTTCTGAAGATCTTCTGGACCTGCGACTTGTCATTAAGAAAGAACACCCACGTAAATCTTGAAAAATCATCAACTATAACTAGACCAAAAGAATTTCCACCGAGACTCTTGTGGGCGTTGGGACCAAAAAGATCCATGTGAAGCAGCTCGAGTGGCCTCCTTGTGGTCATGATGTTCTTCACGGGATGTCTTCCTCCAACCTGTTTACCTGCTTGACAAGCACTGCAAAGTCTATCCTTATCAAATATGACATCGTTAACTCCAAGGATATGATTTCCTTTAATAAGCTTGTCAAGGTTTCTCATGCCAACGTGACCTAGTCGTCTATGCCACAACCAACCTTTTGAGGATTTAGCAACAAAGCAAGTTTTAGGTTGTGCCTTTTTAGAGAAATCGACAATGTAAAGATCACCTCTACGCATACCCGTAAACACCATTTTATGATTGTCTCGATGAAATACTTGGCAATCTACCTCAGTAAATAGGACATTCAAACCGAAATCAGCAAGTCTAGATACTGAAAGTAAGTTGTAGCCAAGAGATTCAACGAGCATGACATTTTGAATGGAACTATCATGTGAGATGGCCACCTTACCAAGGCCAACCACTTTACCCTTTGAATTATCACCAAAGGTGACATATTTTCGAGGGCCATTGTTTTCAGCAAGTTCACGGAACATCTCTTCATCTCCGGTCATATGATCAGTGCATCCACTATCAAGGACCCATTCCTTTCCTCCTGATTCATATCCCCGAAGATTTGCCATAAGACCAAAATGTCTCATTGCATTATCAAGATCGGAGTCACTATCATCATCATCATAATATTCATGTTCATCATGATCTTGTGACTCATCATTTCCTAGAGAGGGTAATTCATTAGATAAATGATCAAAGTGGTTACTTTTATGAATTCTTATAGCTTTGAGTATGATATCATTAATGATTCCAACATCTCCTTTAGCATATTTAAGATTTGCAAGTTCAAGAAGACATTTGCCAAAACTAGGATCACTAGAGTTCATCTTACTCAAGGCAATAGATTTATGGAGAATTTCATCCAAAGTTTTCAAGAAGTGATTGGGAAACCGTTCCCCAAGAAATTTCCATATAGTATAGGCGCAATTTTGAGTAGGAAAACTAGCAATCAAATCTTCGGGCAATCCTCTAATGATGAGCTCAATAGTTCTAAGATTGCGAATCATGTCAATATCTTCATCTAGGGTAGGATGCAAGGGATCAATATGGGGTGCACAAGGGCTAGCAATATACTTGTTCAAATGATATTGATTTAAGATTACAAGCATCTCATTTTTCCACTCATGAAAATACTTTCCATCAAGAATAGGCACTCTATGTCTAAGACTCCCTAGAGTAGACACATCCATCTTCCTCCAATGGTGATTAAATCAAGCCAATGGAGACCAAGGCTCTGATACCACTTGTAGGATCTAGAAGTAGATGTGTCTAGAGGGGGGGTGATTAGACACTTAGTGCTAAAGTGGCAATTTTTAATCTTTTTCGGTTTAAGTGGAGTTTAGGCACAATTTCAATACACACAATACATATCAAGCAAGCATGCAAAAAGTATATGAGCAGCGGAATGTAAAGCATGCAACTTGCAAGAATGTAAGGGAAGGGTTTGGAAAGATCAAACGCAATTGGAGACACGGATGTTTTTCCCGTGGTTCGGATAGGTGGTGCTATCCTACATCCACGTTGATGGAGACTTCAACCCACGAAGGGTAACGGTTGCGCGAGTCCACACAGGGCTCCACCCAAGGGCAACGGTTGCGCGAGTCCACACAGGGCTCCACCCACGAAGGGTCCACGAAGAAGCAACCACCCACAAAGGGTCCACGAAGAAGCAACCTTGTCTATCCCACCATGGCCATCGCCCACGAAGGACTTGCCTCACTAGCGGTATATCTTCACGAAGTAGGCGATCTCCTTGCCCTTACAAACTCCTTGGTTCAACTCCACAATCTTGTCGGAGGCTCCCAAGTGACACCTAGCCAATCTAGGAGACACCACTCTCCAAGAAGTAACAAATGGTGTGTAGGTAATGAACTCCTTGCTCTTGTGCTTCAAATGATAGTCTCCCCAACACTCAACTCTCTCTCATAGGATTTGGATTTGGTGGAAAGAAGATTTGAGTGGAAAGCAACTTAGGAAGGCTAGAGATCAAGATTCATATGGTAGGAATGGAATGTCTTGATCTCAACACATGAGTAGGTGGTTCTCTCTCAGAACAAATGAGTTGGAA
>NW_021304399.1:6722-11995 GCF_002162155.2 Triticum dicoccoides
CTCACTCGCCCGAACGGAGCCGCCGCCACCGACGAGCTCCCTCGCGGCCACCGCCACCCCCTAGCCTCGCCGATGCGCTCAAAGGCTCCGCCTCGACCCCCTCTTCCTCCCCACCGATCCACGGCCCTCCGGAAGCCCTGGATGCTGCCAGCTTCGCTGTTCCCCTCCTCGGCCACCGCGGATCGCCGCCGTCAAATCCGCCCCCGTCCGGCCTCCCTCAAGCTCGCCGTCCACCTCTACAGGGTCTACGTGAGCTCTCCGTCCGTTTCCCCCTCTCTGTTTCGTCGTTCGCGCGCCGTAGCTAGGTTATCCACCGCGGCCGAGAGCTTCTCGCCGCCGGCCATGGCGTGGCCGTGGCCACAGCCATCGCAGCTCGCTCCCGAGCCCACCGTCGTGCTCACCGCAACCCAGGAGGCCGCAGCGCCCTTCCGTTTCCCCTCTTGGGCACCGTAGCGCCGTTCCCGCCAACGCCCGAGGTCCGGCAGCCGCTGAGCTCGACGCCGGCGAGGATTACGGCCGCCCTAGCTTCTCCCGTTTGCCCTGTTAGATGCGCGCAAGCCTGGGCATTCCGTAGATGCCCTCCGCCGACCATTTGGTCGCCGGAGCAAGAAACCCGAAGGCCTCCGCCGCCTCGGCCTCGCCGGCGACTCAACGCCAGCGGGATTGAGTCGTTTGACCAGGGGTTTGACCTCCCCTAGGTCTATGACAGGTGGGCCCCCGCCATCAGGTGATTAGTTTAAGCTAATCACCACCTAAGCTAACCCCCTGACACTGACATGTGGGCCCTAGTGCCCCTAATCTTTAATTAAACTAAACTAACCCCCCCTGTCTAACCTGTGTCACTGACGTGTGGCCCCCACACGTCAGGTTTGACTCTGGGCGACCCAGTTGACCTGCTGACCTCAGCCTTACGCCATGCTGACGCAATATTCCTTTTCTGGAATTTAGTTCATTTTATAAATATTAAGGAAATTCCAGAAATTTGTAAAAACTTCTAAAAAATCATAGAAATTCAACCGTAACTCCAAATTAGATAATTTATATATGAAAAATTATCAGAAAAATTCAAGGAATCCATATGTACCATTTTCATGCATGTTAGAACAACTTATAGCTGCTGTTTAGCACAAATCAATTAAATGGCATTTGAATAATCACATATGGAGTTTGAATTTGAATCTTGTATTCAAACCAACTTCATTTAATCTGTTGCTAGTTGCATTAGCCCAAAACACATTCATTTTGCCATGTCATGATCATGCATCATATTGTGCATTGCATTGATTGTGTTCCCTTCTGTGTTGCCGGTATTTGTCCCCTCTCGATAGACGTGATACCGATGATGTGATCGTTGACACTGGTGAAGACTCAATGTTATCTTCAGAAGTGCCAGGCAAGCAAAACCCCCTTGTTCATTCCGATACAATCCTACTCTCTCGCTCCTGCTCTCTTTTACTGCATTAGGACAACACCGATTCATCTGTTACTTGCTGCGGTAGCTGAACCCCTTTATCCTTTGCATGACCTGTCATTGCCACAGTAAATAGATGAAACCCACTAGCATGAGTAGGAGTTGTTTGAGCCCTGATGTGCCTACTCATTCATGCTTGTTTGTCATGCCTGCTACTGCTTAGAGTTGAGTCAGGTCTGATTCATCGAGGATGAATCAGAGGTGTGTGAACATGTCCTACTATGTGTGAGCTAAGTGTGTGAACACGATTTGGTAAAAGGTGTCGGTGAGAGGCCATGTAGGAGTACATGGTGGGTTGTCTCATTGAAGCCGTCCTTAGGAACTGAGTTCCGTGTTTGTGATCCATGATTCAGCTACTACCATGCATTGGGCCCTGAAATATGACCCCGCTCGACTTCTTATTCACCCTAGTCCTCTGTCCAGGAGTTGCAAGTAGTTTCTGGTGTTTGTAGCTTACTGGAGGCCGTGGACAGCGCTGACCGTAGGGGTGGGCTGTGATGCGGTAGGTACGTGGCACGGTGTACCGGATGCCCGTTTGGTATCTCGGGAACCCTGTTCACATCGTTTGGGGCTGTGAGCGAAACTCCGGCCGGATCTCCTCATGGATGGAACCCGAATAGGCGATAAACCTGGACTAGAGACTTGAGTGTTTAGGTAGGTCGTGGTCTACACCCACGTCGGCTTTCGCTTGAAGTCTGCCGAGCACATGTCGTGTGCAGACGCTAAGTGGTGGAAACATGTATGAAGAAGTACACCCCTGCAGGGTTAACATCATCTATTCGAATAGCCGTGTCCGCGGAAAAGGACTTCTGGATTGCTTATATCAGTTCATAGACAAGTGAAAGTGGATACTTTAAAATGCGCAAGATAAGCGTGAGTTCTATGGATGGCGTTCTCATAGGGAGACGGGAGCGGATCCATAGTGGTGTATTGATATGGTGAATATGTGGACTCGTGTGCGCCACCTCAAAAGAGTCGCTTGCAGTCGTAGTTTAGGATAGCCACCGAGTCAAAGCTGGCTTGCTGCAGTTAAACCCCACCATCCCCTTGTTGAAAATGATGCATATGTAGTTAGTTCTGATGTAAGTCTTGCTGGGTACATTTGTACTCACGTTTGCCTATTTTATGTTTTTGCAGAGAGACTTCAGTCTCACTAGTAGTTCCACGTGGACTTCGACGTTTAGCTTGTTACCTCAGCTACGATCTTGTGCCCTCGGCAGGATCTGATAGATAGTCAGGCTTCTCAGCCTTTTTCATTTATAGATGTCTGTACCCAGACATGATAGCTTCCGCTTGTGCTTTGATTTGTATGCTCTGAATGTTGGGTCATGAGACCCCTGTTTGTAATATCTCGCTCCTCGGAGCCTATTGAATAAATTACTTGAGTCGTAGAGTCATGTTATGATGCCATGTTGTGTTTGCACATATCGAGCATATTGTGTGTATGTTATTGAAATGCTTGGTATGTGTGGGATCTGACTATCTAGTTGTTTATCTTTAGTAGCCTCTCTTATCGGGAAATGTCTCCTAGTGTTTCCACCGAGCCATGGTAGCTTGCTACTGCTCCGGAACACTTAGGCTGGCCGGCATGTGTCCTTCTTCGTTCCTGTGTCTGTCCCTTCGGGGAAATGTCACGCGATGAATACCGGAGTCCTGTTAGCCCGCTACAGCCCGGTTCACCGGAGTCCTGCTAGCCCAGTGCTACAGCCTGGATTCACTCACTGATGACCGACACGTTCGATGCTGGGTCATGGATGCCTGTCCCTGTAAGTCTGTGCCACTTTGGGTTTACGACTAGCCATGTCAGCCCCGGGCTCCTTATCATATGGATGCTAGCGACACTGTCATATACGTGTGCCAAAAGGCGCAAACGGTCCCGGGCAAAGGTAAGGCGACACCCGTGGGAATACCGTGCGTGAGGCCGCAAAGTGATATGAGGTGTTACATGCTAGATCGATGTGGCATTGAGTCGGGGTCCTGACAGCGTTGGTATCAGAGCTTGACTGCCTGTAGGATTACCAAGCCAAACTGATCGAAGTTGAGTCTAGAAATTCTTTAGTTATATAAGGGAATTGATTGTGGGATGGAACGTAAGGCTCTTTTTACTCCTTTACCTCATGCCCTTCTGATCTGAGTCATCTTATCTTTCCTATGGGGATTAAGAACTAGGCTATCTCTTCTTTCTATCAGGATCACGTGTTACTAATCTGCAGACTTGTAGGATTGATGGTTCTAAGCTTGAGTTCAGTTTCTACTTCCGTATGTTAATTGTTGATCTCGAAACCTTGATATTGTGCTTCTGAGTGGCTATGCCACCATTTTGTAGCATGTCTCCAATCCTTTGAGCATTTACAGCCGTTATGCTATCGGAGTCATCCTAGGTTTCTAAATAGTCCGATGCATTTGCAAATCCCTTCCTTCTGTTTCCGATGTGCCTTTGGTCAGATTAATCACACAAATTAGTGAGTTGAGGTACTTTATTGCCTCGACATATATGTTGGAATAATTATTATGACCCTAGGTGTTTTAGGGAGTCACCTAGTAATCTAGCAACGTTTTGTGTTCCCAGTGTGAAGATTCTGGCCTTTATTATCGAAAGCATCCTATGATGCCATTTAGTTAGTAGGCATTCTATTCCTGGGTTCTTGAACCCGAGATTCACTCTACTTACTTCATGTTGATAGTGTTTGCTAGTCCCTTTAGGATAGTAGTAACCTTTGCGATAGTCCTCGAGGTTCGTGGTACATCCTTCTTCCAATTACCATGAACCATTCTTGGCAGGAGTTCTTCTGAACCAAAAGATGACAACAAGAGTGTTGTCGATGAGTTCTCCATGCTATATTGTGACTCTGCCAGCTCAACCCTTCTGCATGGGTTATCCGGAAGAATTATGTTGAACTTGGTTCGACATACTAGTCTATGCATCCACAACTCAGAAAGTTCTATGTTCCTTTGAGTTGTCCCTCTTTAGTTGTCTACTGACCTTCGTCTATCAATTGATAGTCAAGAGTATGCGTGCGTTCGTTTATCGATGCCTACTACTTTTGTGGTCCGTCAAGCCATTCTATCGCGGAATGACTAGGAGAAACAAACTCCAGTACCTCATACATATCTAGGATTGGGTCAAAGTAGTTGTATTCCGCAGATCAAATGCCAATCCAGCTTTTGGTTCTGTTCTACCTTGGAGTATTACCTTATTCTATATCGAGATTGTTATAGGAATTGCACACCATCCTATGAACTCTTGGTACAGTGATACTTCTCACCATCATTAGTCATTCCTCGGCCCTCGTGTTGATGCAACCGGAATACCGACAAATGAATTGTGATGTGTGAAATCAATGCTCCCAGCAACCTTGTTGCTTGGTAGTTAAAGGATAATAATTTCATTCTTAGTATGTTGGTTTTTGAATCATCCTTCTAAGACTGATCGTGCTACCTAGTCCTTATTTCGGTGCACCCTTCGATTGATGAGTTAGGATCTTGTCAAGTCCTCACTCATTTGATCATATCGTCTTGCCCTCAAAAGCGAGATTGTTCTCAAGCTTAGTAACATACCGGTGGTTCGTGATTTTCCGAATATCTTCTCGGAAGTATTACCAGGTTGTCACCTGACTGCTATGTTGAGCTCGTGATCAAGTCGGGTTCTTGTGAACCACCCTTTCTCCAAGAATCTGTGATGGATATCCCGGAGCTAGTTGGTTAAGCTAGACAACAACTTGGAGAGTTGGAAGATAAAAGCTTGTCTGACTTAGTTCATGTTAAGGGATATCTTTCTGTGTATGTGTGTGTGTTGAAGAAA
>NW_021304400.1:0-1376 GCF_002162155.2 Triticum dicoccoides
ATCCGCAAGGAGATCCGGCCGGGGTGTCGCTTACGGCCCCAAACGATGTGTGCAGGGTTCCCAAGCCCACCAACCGGGTGCCACTTGGTACACCGTGCCACTGTGCCTAGTCTGTCCCAAGCCCACCTGTACCGGGTGCCACTTGGTAGACTACTAACACTACGTACAAACACCAGAAACTAGTTGCAACTCCTGGACAGAGATCATGTTGATTAATAAGTCGAGAGGGGTCGAGTTACCGGAACCCAATGTGTGGTAGTAGCTGTTCATGGATCACAAACACAGAACTCAGTTCCTGAGGACGGCTGCAATGAGACAACCCACCATGTACTCCTACATGGCCTCTCACCGCTACCTTTACCAAATCGTGTTCACACACTTAGCTCACACACAGTAGGACATGTTCACACGCCTCTGATTCATCCCCGATGAATCAGACCTGACTCAACTCTAAGCAGTAGCAGGCATGACAAACAAGCATGAATGAGTAGGCACATCAGGGCTCAAACAACTCCTACTCATGCTAGTGGGTTTCATCTATTTACTGTGGCAATGACAGGTCATGCAAAGGATAAAGGGTTCAGCTACCGCAGCAAGTATCAAATATGTCGTTGTTGTCCTAATGCAGTAAAAAAAGAGCAGGAGCGAGAGAGTGGGATTTTATCGGAATGAACAAGGGGTTTTGCTTGCCTGGCACTTCTGAAGATAACATTGAGTCTTCATCAATGTCAACGATCACATCATCGGTATCACGTCTATCGAGAGGGGACAAATACCGGCAACACAGAAAGGAACACAATCAATGCAATGCACAATATGATGCATGATCATGACATGGCAAAATGAATGTGTTTTGAGCTAATGCAACTAGCAACAGATTAAATGAAGTTGGTTTGAATACAAGATTCAAATTTAAACTCCATATGTGATTATTCAAATGCCATTTAATTGATTTGTGCTAAACAGCACCTATAAGTTGTTCTAACATGCATGAAAATGGTACAGATGGATTCCTTGAATTTTTCTGATAATTTTTCATATATAAATTATTTAATTTGGAGTTACGGTTAATTTTCTATGATTTTTAGAAGTTTATATAATTTTCTGGAATTTCCTGAATTATAATAAATCCAGAAATACTTATTGCGTCAGCCTGACATCATCATGACGTCAGCAGGTCAACTGGGTCGCCCAGAGTCAAACCTGACGTGTGGGGTCCACACGTCAGTGACTAACTAACTAACCTAATTTAATTAGAGCCTGGGCCCGCATGTCAGTGTCAGCAGAGGGGGTAATTAGTTAAAATAGACTAAACTAATTAACAGAGGGGCTGGCCCCACCTGTCATCGACCCAGGGGGGGTCAAACCCCTGGTCA
>NW_021304401.1:0-1306 GCF_002162155.2 Triticum dicoccoides
GTCAAATTTGATTTTGATCGCGATTTTTTTAAAAAGTTTGTCGAAATATGGCAAATAATATACCGTTGGATAGCTATCGAAAATGCGAAACTTAGTCATGTTGAACGTTTTCTATACTTCGCAACCGTTTAAGAGTAATTTTGAATATGGCATGACGGATCCTGCTGTTTTCTCGTCTGAAAAACAGAGTAGTCGTACTTATATATGTGTATATTTGTAGTGAGCTATTTTTTGTAGAGCAATTTTGAATGGTTCCGAAAAAGGGTACTTGTACTGATGCTTGCATGGGTTTGTACTGAGCGTGTTTTCGCTAATTAGACTTTGCTCTGTTTTTTGGGTAATATTTTTCTCGTAAATTTTCAACGGTTTACTATATCCTAGCCCCGAACTTGCATGGTTTATATTGTTGAACTGAATGTTATTGTCTCGTCGCCCCTGTACTTGCATGATTTATATCATCGAACTGAATGATATTTTTTCAAAAATAAAATGTTTTTTTGAACTAAACATTTTTTACAATGATGTCCTGGACTTCTCTTATTTTATGACTTGTACTTTTACCATTTGAATTGCATGGGGTTTCCTTTTGCTTGAACTTTTACAGTTTGAATTTCTGTCATTTCTTTTATTTTGAACGGACCATCGTTTTTAACCTGTACTGATCAATATTTTAATTAAACCATTTTTCCTTTGTAGAACGAACCACCGTTTTTGTTTGTACGGATCAGTTGTAGAACTTGTACGTCAACGTCACATAATTAATTTGTGAGCTTCTCACGTTTCCTTTTAAAGTTGTTTTTCCATCAAACTTTATTGGCACCAATTTTTTTTCGTTCTCAAACAGATGCGATTTTTTTCAACGAGTACGTAACAAATTTCTCTGTACTGTTATGTTTTTAACACACACACACATATTGAATTGTTCCCACATTTCATTATGAATTTATTATATATAACAGTTGAACTATATGACACTTTTCAAATGAATCTAACAAGTATTTTCCCTCGCTAAACTTCCAAATGTTTTTCTGTTGTAAACTCAAGTATGAGCAGTTGTAAATCCTTCAAAATTGAACTGAAATAAAATATAGGAACACTCAAGTCTGAACAGTTGCAAATAGTTCTAAATTGAACTGAAATAAAATATAGGAACTGAATTGAGTGTATTTTCAGATTTTTGCTAGCATGCATCAAGACATTTTATGTCTTTTACAGTAGAACATATACTATTTTTTTGCCAAATAACTTCAAACAAAACAAAAGTGGAGCTTTATTTACAAGAATAGAACTAAACATATGCTAGTTT
>NW_021304402.1:0-1308 GCF_002162155.2 Triticum dicoccoides
GTCAAATTTGATTTTGATCGCGATTTTTTTAAAAAGTTTGTCGAAATATGGCAAATAATATACCGTTGGATAGCTATCGAAAATGCGAAACTTAGTCATGTTGAACGTTTTCTATACTTCGCAACCGTTTAAGAGTAATTTTGAATATGGCATGACGGATCCTGCTGTTTTCTCGTCTGAAAAACAGAGTAGTCGTACTTATATATGTGTATATTTGTAGTGAGCTATTTTTTGTAGAGCAATTTTGAATGGTTCCGAAAAAGGGTACTTGTACTGATGCTTGCATGGGTTTGTACTGAGCGTGTTTTCGCTAATTAGACTTTGCTCTGTTTTTTGGGTAATATTTTTCTCGTAAATTTTCAACGGTTTACTATATCCTAGCCCCGAACTTGCATGGTTTATATTGTTGAACTGAATGTTATTGTCTCGTCGCCCCTGTACTTGCATGATTTATATCATCGAACTGAATGATATTTTTTCAAAAATAAAATGTTTTTTTGAACTAAACATTTTTTACAATGATGTCCTGGACTTCTCTTATTTTATGACTTGTACTTTTACCATTTGAATTGCATGGGGTTTCCTTTTGCTTGAACTTTTACAGTTTGAATTTCTGTCATTTCTTTTATTTTGAACGGACCATCGTTTTTAACCTGTACTGATCAATATTTTAATTAAACCATTTTTCCTTTGTAGAACGAACCACCGTTTTTGTTTGTACGGATCAGTTGTAGAACTTGGACGTCAACGTCACATAATTAATTTGTGAGCTTCTCACGTTTCCTTTTAAAGTTGTTTTTCCATCAAACTTTATTGGCACCAATTTTTTTTCGTTCTCAAACAGATGCGATTTTTTTCAACGAGTACGTAACAAATTTCTCTGTACTGTTATGTTTTTAACACACACACACACATATTGAATTGTTCCCACATTTCATTATGAATTTATTATATATAACAGTTGAACTATATGACACTTTTCAAATGAATCTAACAAGTATTTTCCCTCGCTAAACTTCCAAATGTTTTTCTGTTGTAAACTCAAGTATGAGCAGTTGTAAATCCTTCAAAATTGAACTGAAATAAAATATAGGAACACTCAAGTCTGAACAGTTGCAAATAGTTCTAAATTGAACTGAAATAAAATATAGGAACTGAATTGAGTGTATTTTCAGATTTTTGCTAGCATGCATCAAGACATTTTATGTCTTTTACAGTAGAACATATACTATTTTTTTGCCAAATAACTTCAAACAAAACAAAAGTGGAGCTTTATTTACAAGAATAGAACTAAACATATGCTAGTTT
>NW_021304403.1:0-1803 GCF_002162155.2 Triticum dicoccoides
GACTCCACATCATCACTGACATCGCAGGGCCATTTCTGTCAGATCCGTTGTCGAACTCCTCTAACTTGGAAACTTGGGTTATGTGTTACTCTTTCTTCTGAAGTTGTGCTTCTGTGTTATAAATCTCTGAAGTTGTGGTTCTGCAAAAATCGTGCCGCTGAAGTTGTTTGTTAGTGCTTCAAGTTATTTATCTTCTTTTAGGTTATTTATCACTTGTGTTATTATTATACATCTTGTGCTCATCTTGTTTAGCTTAGGTTGTTGGTACACTTAGTTTTTGGGCCTCAACATATTTACCATTTGTGTTTGAAAACTAAACGAGTAGTTTGTTTATACATTTGAACCTAATACCAATTCATTCATCTCCATACCACTGCAGACACAACAGAACAGAGGCACTTCATCACCCACGGCTGAGAAAGCAAGGTAGAATCACCACTGCATACATACTATTTCTCTTTTTTTCTGTTCTTTTCACATCAATATTGTTGTGATCTTTCATGTCTTTTATAACAGGGAAAATGGTTGTATATGATAGACATCGAACCGTTTCTGTAAACTGAGTACTAACTGAGTTCCCTAAAAAAAGAACCTTAGTACTAACTGAAATATGATGGAACAGAAAATACAATGAAATCAATACGGAACATGCTAGATAAATATTGCCATGAAACCAGATGACACTGATAATTTTAGTAGAAAACAAAGGACTCTTTTGTTATTTTTAGTGAAAAGTTGGTCCACCGACCACTCACATATCCAATTTCCATGATCCTCAACGGAAGTCAGAAACACAACATATCCATGGACTTCTCATTGTTCAAAATCTTCTCTTAGGATTAACCACAACAGCATATCGGGGGTTCAAGAATCAAAATATCAGTTACATCAAGAGTTAGCAATGACCAAACTGGCATGTAACAGAGACACTATAAAAGATAGCCAACATCCAGTTAGCCCTAGTACTTGGTGTTTGTAGAAAACCAGGAGTGTCAATGGGACTAGAATTCACTTGTTCTTATATGGGTTTGTAAAACTTGTTCATGTACTGAACTACTAATGCCTTGTGATGCTCTGAATTACTTGTGATGCCTCTGAATTACTTGTGATCACATTGAGAAAGACTTGTAAAGATGATGATCATCTTTAACAGAAAACAATTTGTGATGATTTTGCTAGTTTGCTGGGTTTTGTCTCCGACCATCGTGTCGTGATGATTTTGCAGGTACCCCGAGAGGCCCTTGAGTTTGCCGGAATGTCGATTAACTTCCGTTCCGGCTAATTCGGGTACTCCATATGTCCTATTTTCAGCAAAGGTCATGCTGAAATTTTCCGTGAATTTTAGCATGACTTTGCTAAAAATAGGACATATGGGGTACTTGTGACTAATGCATGGGCCGGGGTATCTTAGTAGTTAATTAAGTAGGATCAAGTGCCCCGGCGTACTTGTGACTAATGCATGGCTTTTAGGGTGCCTCGGTGTCGATAAAAACCGAAATGATGAAAAGTTAGGCTTTTAGGGTGCCTTGGCGTCGAAAAACCCTCAATGATAAAAGCTTAGATTTTAGGATGCCTCGGTGTCGACAAACCCTAAATGATGAGACCATGATCTTGTTCCTTGACAATAACCAACTTTTTGACCAAACTTTGTTTCTATTTAGAGAGAAACATGGCCCACAACGATGAGGCCGGGGGTTCGGGCGGCAAGGCATTCTGGGAGCTGTCCCAGGAGATGGAGGAACAACCTCACTTGTATGAGGCCACCGCCTTCCCCACCGATCCTGAGACCACGGATGGTGCCGC
>NW_021304404.1:0-1714 GCF_002162155.2 Triticum dicoccoides
TGGTATCTTCTTCTTCCAAATACCATGAACTACTTATGGCAGAAGTTCCTCGTTGAACTGAAATATCACAACAGGATTATTCTTGATGAGTTCTCCATTATATATTGTGGCTCTGCCAGTTCTACCTTTCTGCATGGGTTATCCGGAAGAATTATGTTGAACTTCGTTCGACATGCTAAACCATGTATCCACAACTCAGAAAATCGTATGTTCCTTTGAGTTGTCCCTCTTTAGTTGTCCTCTGACCCTCGCCTATCAATTGATAGTCAAGATTATGTGTGCATTCGTTCATCGATGCCTATTACTCTTGTGGTCCGTCAAGCCATTCTATCGCGGAATGACTAGGAGAAACAAACTCCAGTACCTCTTCCATATTTAGGATTGGGTCAAAGCAATTGTGCTTCACAGATCAAATTGCTAATTCAGCTTTTGTTCTGTTCTACCTTGGAGTATTACCATCTTTTATATCGGGATTGTTATAGGAATTGCACACCATCCTATGAACTCTTGGTACAGTGATACTTCTCGCCATCATTACTCATTCCTCGGTTCCGTGTGGTTATAACCGGAATGTCGACAAGTGAATCGTGATGTGTGAAATCAATACTCCTAGCAACCTTGTTGCTTGGTAGTTAAAGGACAATAATTTCATTCTTAGTGTGTTGGTTATTGAATCATCATTCTAAGATTGATCGTGCTACCTAGTCCATTCTCCTGGTTCACTCCTCGATCAATGAGTTAGGATTATTTCAAATCCTTGCTCTATTGATCATATCGCCTTGCCCTGAAAAGCAAGATTGTTCTCGAGCTTAGTAACATACCGGTGGTTCGTGATTTTCTGAATATCTTCTCAGAAGTATTACCAGGTTGTCACCTGACCGCTATGTTGAGTTCGTGATCAAGTTGGTTTATTCCTGTAAACCACCCCTTCTCCAAGAATCCGTGTTGGATACCCTGAGCTAGTTGGATAAGCTAAACAACAACTTGGAGAGTTGGAAGATAAAAGCTTGTCCGACTTAGTTCATGTTAAGGGATATCTTTTTGTGTGTGTATGTGTGTGTTGAAGAAAGATGATATCTTCATCAATTGGTCCTTGTGAACAATTGTTGGATCTATTGTCTTACCCAAACCTTTGATTGAGTATGGGCTATCATCCAATCAGACCAGAACCAACGATATTCGTAATGTTGTCTTACTCGTGGTTGATCCCTCGAGCATACACCATTATATCTTTTGGGTCTGACCAATACTATCACTTGTTCACTTAACTATGGAATTCCTTTTAAAAAGGAAACCCAGATGAATTGTTGTTGTGCCCATTGACAACATCCTTGTCTTCTCCATAATTTTGCTGAACATTAAGCTAGTGTTGGAAACTTTTGAAAGCATTTGTTCATGCTAGCTCATGAAGCATATGTTCGGATGTAAGAAATGACTTCCTCTAGTCCATGTGCATTTGATGCAAGTTGCCGCCGTGGACTCGAGAAAGTCAATGTTGCTTTCTTTGGAATCATTCCAAATCAGTCATGCACACGTGCGAAGAATGCTGTGGTTTGAAGACTTGCAACCTTCAATCTATATGTACCCCTAGCACACCAAGCCACTGATTGATTTGTTCAAGGAGAAGGAGTTCCTTCATAAGAGCTAATCCGGACTTATGTAAGGACTTCGATACCCTCGTTGATGGTTCCCCCTCCTGAACTCGGTAGTGTTT
>NW_021304405.1:0-1259 GCF_002162155.2 Triticum dicoccoides
AGAACCTCATCGAGCCAAAATTCACACTTGGAGAACTTGGCGTAGAACTGATGTTCTCTGAGCTTGTCAAGTACCAAACGCAAGTGCTTGGCATGATCTTCCTTGTTCTTCGAGAAAACCAGAATGTCGTCGAGATAGACCAAAACGAATTCATTGGTGTAGGGGTTGAAGATGAAGTTCATCATGCGAGAGAACGTCGGAGGAGCGTTGGCGAGGCCAAAAGACATGACGGTGTATTCATATGAACCAAAGCTTGTTCTGAACGCCGTCTTGGGAATATCTTGCTCACGAATACGAATCTGATGATAACCCATACGGAGATCAAGCTTGGAGAATACTTGAGCACCCTTGAGTTGTTCGAACAGCTCATTGATGTTGGGAAGTGGGTATTTGTTCTTGATGGTCTTCTTGTTTACTGGACGGTAATCAACACAAAGTCGACTCGATCCATCCTTCTTCTTCACAAAAAGAACACCACAACCCCACGGAGACGTACTAGGCCGAATGAGACCCAATCTTTCTTGCTCATCGAGTTGCTTCTTCAACTCCTTCAACTCTTCGGGGCCGAGCTTGTAAGGACGTTTGCACACAGGTTCCGTACCGGGCTCAAGTTTAATAACGAATTCAACCGGCCGGTGCGGAGGCATTCCTGGGAGCTCTTCTGGAAAGACGTCTTGATACTCACGAACAACCGGAATCTGCGAAATAGCATCCAATTCACCCTTCTCATTGAGAGAAAACAACCGGATGGAATTATCTCGAGCGGCAAAGACAATGACATCCTCAGACGAATGAGTCAGTTGAATCTGCCTGGCTGCACAATCAAGCTGAGCTTTATGCTTAGAGAGCCAGTCCATCCCGAGAATAAGATCGATATCGGAATTGCCAAGAACCACCGGAGAAGAGAGAAACTTGCAGTCGCCCAAAGTGATTGTAACATCCGGAACACACACTCGAGATGTCAAGAGGCTGGCCGGAGAGTCAATAGACAACGGTCTCGGCAACATTTGAGTAACAAAATCATGCTTGGAAGCAAAAGGTCTCGAGATGAAACAATGCGATGCACCAGTGTCAAAAAGAACTTTTGCAGGAATATCATTAACAGGAAGGTTACCCATGATCACATCTGAAGAATCCTCTGCCTGAGCTGCATTCACCATATTGACCTTGGCGTGCTTGGGATTGTGCTTGACCACAGCTGTACTTGCCGATCTGACAGGAGGAGGAGGAGGAAGACGCCTCTGGTTGGTACACTTGTT
>NW_021304406.1:0-1296 GCF_002162155.2 Triticum dicoccoides
GGCGGCGGCGGTTGAGTAGGGGAATCGAGGGTGCGGGCGGTCGGCGGCGGCGGCCGGTGGACCGGATCTGGCGAGGTGGGATAGCGATCGAGATGGAGGGGGATCGAGGTGGGATAGCGATCGAGATGGAGGGGGATCGAGATCGAGGTGGGATAGCGATCGAGATGGAGTGGGACCGGATCTGGCGAGGTGGGATAGTGTCCATGAAATTAAAAAATATTCATGATAGTTCAAAAAGTGCCCATGAAATACAATCGAGAAATGAAGTCTATGATTTAAATACAATCGATCTTAGCTAGCTATCTCTTCACAATCTTCTTGCCCTTCTTTTTCACAAATGGAGTTCTTCTATGGAACGGACGTCCTTTAGGTAGGGTGGTCCTGCTTCTTCTCGTGGTGTATGCTGCTACTTCATCATCATCGTCATGTTCGATCCTCGGGTCGCCGTACTTGTCGAAGTCTTGCTCATTGGCCACTCCATCCATTCCGATGATCTTCCTTTTGCCTCTCCTCACGACAACACGACTGGGCTTTGGCGGGTCGGTAATGAAGAAGCATTGGTCCACTTGGGAAGCCAGTACCCATGGCTCATTTTTCACGGTGACGTTTGCGCCCGCGGTCTTGGATTTGGCTTCGGGTATAACCATGGTGGTGAAATACCGGTCTTCTTTTATGACGTTCTTGGCCCATCTGACACGGAACATCGGGACCTTCTCTCCAGCATAGCTCAACTCCCAGATCTCCTCGATCCTTTCGTAGTATCTGTCCTTGTCATTACCGGTGTAGGATTCCATCGTTACCCCGGAGTTCTGATAACCATCGCTCTTCATGTCCTTGGCCTCGGTGTAGAATGTGTAGCCATGTCAGGACCCCGACTCGATGTCACATCGATATAGCCGGTAACACCTCATATCACTTTGCGGCCTCACGCACGGTATCCCCACGGGTGTCGCCTTACCTTTGCCCGGGACCGTTTGCGCCTTTTGGCTCACGTATATGATAGTGTCGCTAGCATCCATATGATAAGGAGCCCGGGCTGACATGACTAGTCGTAAACCCAAAGTGGCACAGACTTACAGGGACAGGCATCCATGACCCAGCTTCGAACGTGTCGGTCATCAGCAAGTGGGTCCGGGCTGTAGCACTGGGCTAGCAGGACTCCGGTAAACCGGGCTGTAGCGGGCTAACAGGACTCCGGTACTCAAAGCGTGACATTTCCCCGAAGGGACAGACACAGGAACGAAGAAGGACACATGCCGGCCAGCCTAAGTGTTCCAGAGCAGTAGCAAGCTACCA
>NW_021304407.1:0-1793 GCF_002162155.2 Triticum dicoccoides
TAACACTAACAATTAAGTCTTCCTTTACGAATTTAAATGAAGTTTTTTTTACACAAATCCATTGTTTAATTTCTTAAGAATTTTCATATTTTTTCTTGTTAAGGATGATTTATGGGCGCTACGGCAAATTTTCATATATGAGAGCGCAAATTATAACACCAACCAAACTCAATTATCCATAGTGAAGTCATTCTTACAAAAAATGTTAGTTGTGTCCGGCTATCGAACGGCTAATCTAGAAAAATGTTAGTTATGTCCGGCTAGCGAGAAAAAGGTGTACGAGTCTCACTATGGTGCACTTATCATGGCATCCAGAGGTCATAGGTAATGAACACATTGACATCAATGCCGAGCCAGTCGCTAGATATTGTCCAAGGCGTAAAACCTTGCTATCGATTGGCTAATCTAGAAGAACACTCCTGCCTATCATTTTTTCCAATTATAACAGAAAAGAATTGAAACCATCCATTTCTGCCTAAGTGTGGGCTGACGGCCATGATTTCTCGATCCCACTGTCATCATTATCATCATCGAGTCCACAGGGCATGTCCCTTGGTGCAGGTCATGGATGCATCGTGTGCGTATAACGATGAGATGATTTCAGCGACGATGTTCGGGCACAGGGTCGACACTTTTTAAATGTTGTGTATTTATTTTGTTCCTATTGTTCTACTAATCCATATCCTCTCATTTGATAGTTATCTCCTATGTCCCACCACACAAGAGTGGAATCAACATAATATTCACGTGCTAATGATCTTGCTTACTTGAGTGATGAAGAAGAATATACGATGGAGTATGATTGTTGAGCCCAGCGGTCAGCATGGACTATATGTTTGTATTCCATCGATCATGTGGTGATGGTTTGTAGGACGGAATAATAATTTATTCAGACAAAAATGTCTAAATTAATCATGTGTGAATATTACTATTAGTGTACTTAATTAATCGGACAAATGTATCTTTTTGTTGCATACCGCTTTCTCGAACAATATTGTTTGAGATATGCGACTGTTCAGAATTCTTACCAGTGATTCCAATCTCCTGGATCAAAAGTCCATGTTCTGTCACGATAGAAAATATAATGTTGCTAGAGTCTATGCACTCAAAATGATGCCATAGAATTTTTAATTATGGGAAAGGGTGATCTCCATAGCTTAGATCAAGTGGTATTTTTTGACAAAGTAACATGTCTTGACAAGCTGAAAATCATGAATCGCCCACCTCAGGCATTTTTTTGAAATAGAGAGTTGTATTAATTAAGTAGAGAAAACATAGTTCGTACAATCGTGCAAGGCCTCGCTCAACACGCAGGTTGGCACTGTGCCTTGCATAACCCCACCACGCAACTCTCTACGCCCCAACTGGGCAAGACTATGAGCTAATCTATTGTCCCTTCTATCTACTTTGCAAACTCTAACTTCTCTGTTCCCTTTCATGTCTTGAAACTCCTTTGCAATTGTTCCAACCTCTGATCTATCATGACTATGGACATGATTTTAAGGTCCCTTTGTTTCGGTGCAAATGGTCAATCTGCCAGGAGGCGGGGTACAGGTAGACCCATAGTACGGAATGACAACAGTG
Organism: Triticum dicoccoides; assembly: GCF_002162155.2. Taxonomy (NCBI): domain Eukaryota; kingdom Viridiplantae; phylum Streptophyta; class Magnoliopsida; order Poales; family Poaceae; genus Triticum; species Triticum dicoccoides. The sequence goes on from NW_021304407.1 coordinate 1,585, forward strand.
GATCTGGACAATCTTGGGTACTCAGACGAAGCATTCGTCCTAGCCAATGATGTGGCGAAGGTTTTCTATGTGAAGGACATGTCTACCAAACCGAGAAAAAGAAAAGATAAGGAAGCAAATACATCATACGATGAGCCAAAGCGCCACATAGTTCTTTCAGGGAAAAGTGACATCTGGGAGTGGAGGGCAAGACAGACATGTCTGAAGAT
>NW_021304408.1:0-1535 GCF_002162155.2 Triticum dicoccoides
ATATGATCAAATGGTTGGTTGCTTGCCTGATGGTTCGATGCACTGATACGGTTCTTCGTTAGGGTAATCACGGTACTCCTCGGAGGCAGAACCTGTCGCAAAGAACACCGATACACAACCATCACCAAACAATGTGCAACAATATGATGCATGCATGAAACATAGCAATATGAGTGTGTTGGGCTAATGCAACTAAGACCAGAAGGGTTTGAGCAAATTTGAATCAAAGATTCAAATTTCAAACTCAAACATGGCCCTTTAAAGTGCTTTTCCTTGTTCTGCTTAAAACATCAATTTAACTTGTTTGATCATGCATGAAAATAGTACAGATGGATAGATTGGATTTTTCTGATCATTTTTCATATATAATTTGTCCAATTTGGAGTTACAGAATAAAAGTTATGAATTTTTGAAGTTTAAATAATATTCTGGAATTTCCTGATTTAATTTAAATCCAGAAATATAATTATTGCGCCAGCATGACGTCAGCATGACGTCAGTGGTCAACTGCGGCTGGATGAGGTCAAACCTGACGTGTGGGGGCCACACGTCAGTGACAGGGGGGTTTAACAGGATTAAATTAATCCTAATTAGGGATTAGTGGCGCTGGGGCCCACTGTCAGTGTCAGGGGGGGTCGACTAACGGTAATTAGCACTAACTGACCACCTGGCCGATGGGGCCCACGCGTCAGTGACCCTGGGGGGGTCAAACCCCAGGTCGGACAAGTCAAACCCGCCGGCGGTTAGTCGCCGGCGAGGTCCGCGGCGTACAGGGGCCTCGGGTTTCCACTGTGGTGCTCCAAACGGCGTGCGGCTAGGTGCGTTGGATAGCTAGCTCGATGGCGCGTCGGACGGTGGCCGTGGCTGGGCCTGGGGTGGCCGGAGTCGACGGCGGCGAGCTCGGCTGCGGCGGCCGGAGTTCGGGTGCGGTCGGAATCGGCGTTGCAGGGCGTTTGGGGAGGCGTTGGTGCGTGCTGCGTGCTCCTAGTGAGGTGTGGAGCACGATGGTGTGCTCGGTTGGGCGCTATGGTGGCCGTGGCCACAACGGCGACATCGCCGGCGGCGTCGAGCTTCGGAGCTCAAGGGGGCGGCAGCTACAGAAGGCTAGGGACGACGGGGTAAGGGGGAATCGAATTGGTGGCTCACCGCGGAGCTGTAGGGATGGTTAGCGGGCTCGGGGACGGCCGGAGTGCAGCGAATCGACGGCGATGACCTCCGGTGGCCGAGGAGGGGAACGGCGACGTAGGCGGCAATGCAGGGCTTCCGGAGACCCGTGGAGCGGTGGGGAGGAAGAGGGGGTCGAGGCGGAGCTTCTGGGCTAGTCGGGGGAGCGAGGGGTGGCCGGAGACGACTGCTATGGCGAACGGCGGCGATGGTGGTGTTCGGCCGTGAGAGAGAGAGAGGGAGCAGCACGGGAGAGAGGGGGGATAAGGCCAGGGGATCGGGGCGGCACCGAGAAGAAGCGCCGCGGCGTCGCGCTGGCGGGGGAGGCAGGCAGACGAGCTGGTGGCGTGGCGCTCCGGCCGTGCGCGCGC
>NW_021304408.1:3581-5749 GCF_002162155.2 Triticum dicoccoides
ATCTTAGTACTACCGGGATGAATGGTGAGAGGAGATTCATGAGCCTCCTTAAGGATCAACTGCCGTAGATGCTGGTTCTTGGGAACCACTAGACGGTTCTCAAAGTACACAACACCATGATCATTTGTGGAGAAACAACTAGCACCTCCGCTAGCAATGTTCTCTTTGATTTTAGATATTCCCTTATCTCGCTTTTGGGCAGCGATGATTTGATCCGTAAGAGTAGGTTTTGCTACCAAGGTGGAAAGAAAACCTTGAGGTACAATGTGAAGGTTAAGCTTCCGAAATTCCTCATGGAGAAGCGGTTGACTTTGTTGTAACATCAGGTTGTTACAATAAGATTTACGACTTAGCGCATCAGCCATGACGTTGGCTTTCCCTGGGGTGTAGGTTATTCCTAAGTCGAAGTCTGTGATCAACTCAACCCAATGTCTTTGCCTGAGATTCAGATCCGGTTGGGTGAAAATGTACTTCAGACTTTGGTGATCAGTGAATATTTCGCAACGATTACCGAGGAGGTAATGTCGCCAGGTCTTAAGTGCATAGACTACGGCTGCAAGCTCTAGATCATGAGTAGGATAATTCTCCTCATGTGGGGTGCAATTGCCGTGAAGCGTAGGCAATTACGTGTCGATCTTGCATGAGAATGCAACCTAGTCCTTGTCGCGAGGCGTCGCAGTAGATAACAAAGTCCTTGGAGAAGTTTGGCGGTACCAGTACGGGAGCAGAGGTCAGGCGTCTTTTCAGTTCCTGAAAGCTATGCTCACATTGTGGAGTCCATTCGAACTTCTTATCTTTCTTGAGGAGTTCGGTTAGAGGTTTAGCAACCTTGGAGAAGTTCTCGACAAAGCGACGACAATAGCTCGCTAAGCCCAGAAAACTCCGAACTTGCTTGACCGATTCAGGTGGAGTCCAATTAAGGACGGCTTGAACTCGCTCAGGGTTAACATCAATACCTTTACCAGATACTACATGACCCAGATAGGTCACTTCTGACAACCAGAATTCACATTTAGAGAATTTGGCATAAAGGCGATGCTCTCGAAGTTTCTTCAACACTAGCCTTAGATGTTCGGCATGTTCTTCCTCGTTCTTGGAGTAGATGAGTATATCATCGAGGTAAACCACGACGAATTTATCCAAATACTCCATGAAGATTGAGTTCATTAACCAAGAAAAGGTGGCTGGAGCGTTGGTTAAACTGAAGGACATGACGGTGTACTCGTATTGGCCATAACGAGTAACAAATGCCGTTTTAGGAATGTCCCCGTTTCTGATTTTGATTTGATGGTAGCCCAACCTCAAATCCATCTTGGAGAAGACTGAGGATCCAGCGAGCTGATCATACAGGTCGTTGATCCTAGGAAGTGGATATTTGTTCTTGATTGTGACCAAATTGACAGGTCGGTAATCTACAACCATCCGGTCCGTACCATCCTTCTTCTTGACGAATAGGACGGGGCAAGCCCACGGAGATGAACTAGGTCGGATGAAACCCTTTTTCAAGGACTCATCGAGTTGTTTCTTAAGCTCGGCTAGTTCTAGGGGTGCCATCTTATAAGGTCTTCTAGCAATCGGAACGGTTCCTGGAATGAGGTCTATTACAAACTCAACATCCCTGTCAGGTGGAACACCTGGCAATTCCTCTGGAAAGACATCCGGGAAGTCACGGACTACCGGAATGTCCTCAAGGTCTGGCAAAGGGCTGGCGTTAAGAGAATATAATTGTCGCTTGGCTATTCGAGTCAAGACATTGACTATCTTCCCCGAAGGATGGGTGAGTTGAACAGTCCTAGAGAAGCAATCAATTTTGGCTTGATGAGCTGACATCCAGTCCATACCCAGAATGATATTAATATCTGAAGATTTAAGGGCTATCAACGATGCAAGGAAAACAAGTCTGTCGACTTGGATTTCATTTCCATAACTTACTCTAGAGGTCTGCCATCTAGAACCAGGAGTAGAAATTTCCATAGTGGATGGCATGTCACAGAATGCAACGTTATGCAAACGAGCATAATTTTCGGATATAAAAGAATGAGAGGCTCCTGTATCGAAAAGAACAGATGCCGGGTGGCAATTAACAAGAAGCGTACCGAGAACGACGTTGGGATCCTCTTGAGCTTCTTCGGCAGAGATACAGTTGACATGGCCACGTGAAGCGGTGA
>NW_021304409.1:0-1462 GCF_002162155.2 Triticum dicoccoides
AAAAAAAATAAGTTGAAGCAAATGAAGCAGATGTCATGCTTAATTACGAAAAAAGACTTGTCGTTGTGACTTACCGTATCCACTTCGAAGTTCTCGTCCAGCTTGATGCTGAAGCGCCTATCATCATCTAGGAAGATTCCGTCGCACAGACCGCGCTCGTCTTTGCAGTATTTGCAAATACCGAAATCCTTTTTGTCGTCAGACATTTCCTATGTTCATAGTTAAAACATTAATTGAAAATCGATCGAAGACAACTACCAAGATACTCAACACACAAATCCGAGGCACTCGATATTTCCTACATATTCTGACACAAGTCATGCCAAAATTCACGGAAAAATCCGGCATGACCTTTGCTAAAATAGGACATATCGAGCGCCTGAAATTTGCCGGAATGGAAATGAATCAACACTCCGGCAAAACATAGGCCACTCGGAGGTGTAACCTGCAAACATGACCGGCCACTTGGATATTGAGCAACACAAGATATACATTTCAAAATATCTTATAGGACTCAAATTAGCATGCATTCAATAAGCAAAAGTAAATCATCTCATGCGTCTGTACATCGTCGAATATTATCACTAATACATCACGAATAGTGTCATACATATAACATCAATAATACAACTAAAACTCTAGCACACGACGGGTATCGGCGCGGGCGGTGGACACCCACAGAGAAGGAACCATCACGGGATCATAGCTCCAGTGAGATCCCCGGAGAACCTGCTAGGTATTGAAGAACGGCATGTGCTCCAACGCAAACAAGTAGCAACGGACGTGCGCGTCCTCCTCACTGACACGGTGATGCCCACCACCTCTGCGGAGTCCTCTAGCCTCTGGATCGTCACTGGCCCACGCGACCGCCACCAAAGAAGGTTCGGGTCAACGACAGGCTGGCTCCTCACCAACCTGCGCCCCCGGTAGGTAGCGCCTCCCAGTACCACCCCGGTGGAGCCTAGTCCCGGACATGGACGATCTGGTCAAGCAGGTGTCGTCCTCCGCCTACTCGACGACGAGGATGCGGGATAGGCATCGTCCATGTCGAGGCGGGAAAAATTGCTTTAACTAAAAAATAGAAACAAGTTCTTACTAACTAGTTCTATTAATTCAACTAGTTCTTACTAAAAATAAACTTACTATGAATAAAAATATTCTAGTACCTAATTAGTACCTAGTTCTTACTAACTAATTAGTACCTAGGAACTACTACCTTAATTACCATCTAAGTAATTAACTAACTAGCACTAAAAATAGCCTAGGGTTCATACTAACTAGCACTAAATAGCTAGGGTTCATACTAAGCAGAGAAGAGGGATCGGAAGGGGAGAGTGCTTACAGAGGGCGGGGAGACGGCGGCACCGAGGCGCGGCGAGGCGGGGTCGGGGGAGACGGCGGCAAGGCGGGGTCGGGGGAGACGGCGGCGAGGCGGGGTCGGGGGAGACGGCGGCGTGGCGGG
>NW_021304410.1:0-1212 GCF_002162155.2 Triticum dicoccoides
GAATAAACCATTGACCATCGGAGCATGACCATAAAACATATCTCTCATATAAATCGAACAACCATTATTCTCAGACTTAAATGAGTAGCCATCTCGTATTAAACGAGATCCAGATACAATGTTCATGCTCAAACTTGGCACTAAATAACAATTATTAAGGTTCAAAACTAATCCCGTAGGTAAATGTAGAGGCAGCGTGCCGACGGCGATCACATCGACTCTGGAACCATTCCCGACGCGCATCGTCACCTCGTCCTTCGCCAGTCTCCGTTTATTCCGCAGCTCCTGCTGTGAGTTACAAATATGAGCAACGGCACCGGTATCAAATACCCAGGAGTTACTACGAGTACTGGTAAGGTACACATCAATCACATGTATATCAAATATACCTTTGGTGTTGCCGGCCTTCTTATCCGCTAAGTATTTGGGGCAGTTCCGCTTCCAGTGACCCTTCCCCTTGCAATAAAGGCACTCAGTCTCAGGCTTGGGTCCATTCTTTGACTTCTTCCCGGTAACTGGCTTACCAGGCGCGGCAACATCTTTGCCGTCCTTCTTGAAGTTCTTCTTACCCTTGCCCTTCTTGAACTTAGTGGTCTTATTGACCATCAACACTTGATGTTCTTTCTTGATTTCAGCCTCTGCTGACTTCAGCATCGAGAACACTTCAGGAATGGTCTTTTCCATTCCCTGCATGTTGTAGTTCATCACAAAGCTCTTGTAGCTTGGTGGGAGCGAGTGGAGGATTCTGTCAATGACCGCCTCATCTGGGAGGTTAATGTTCAGCTGGGTCATACGGTTGTGCAACCCAGACATCTTCAGGATGTGCTCACTGACAGAACTGTTCTCCTCCATCTTACAACTGTAGAACTTGTCGGAGACATCATATCTCTCGACCCGGGCATGAGCTTGAAAAACTAGTTTCAGCTCTTCGAACATCTCATATGCTCCGTGATGCTCAAAACACTTTTGGAGCCCCGGTTCTAAGCTGTAAAGCATGCCGCACTGAACGAGGGAGTAATCATCAGCGCGAGACTGCCAAGCATTCATAATGTCTTGGTTCTCTGGGACGGGAGCGTCACCTAGCGGTCCTTCTAGGACATATTGTTTCCTGGCAGCTATGAGGATGATCCTCAGGTTCCGGACCCAGTCCGTATAGTTGCTGCCATCATCTTTCAGCTTGGTTTTCTCTAGGAACGCGTTGAAGTTCATGTT
>NW_021304411.1:0-1018 GCF_002162155.2 Triticum dicoccoides
CATGCATTTCTTTTTGTGAATCTAATGAACGCGTACGTTGCCATCCAGCCAACATCCACGTACATGCATGGCCCATGTACGTGCACATGAGGCATAGTGTGCATACTAATTCGCCTATTTAGCGATAGTTTAGAGGCACTTTGTGGCACAAGGTGGTCTCTCGGTGATGGGAAGCCGGCCGTCGAACCGGATGCTCCTGCTGTGACGAGGGAAAGGCGGACCCGGCAAGGCGTCGGCTCAGAGGTAGGGCATCGTTTGCTTCCGTCACAACATTGGCTGCACCGTTGCTCGATGTTGCTGGTAGGTGCCGACGAAGAACCGCCGGCGAGTGCTTCGGCGATGTTACAGGTTGCACGATGTCTTCAACGCGTCCACCTCAAGGAGCCGCCAGCAAGTGCTCCGTCTTCACGGAAGAACGCACGGCTTGATAGGCGTGCTTCTTCTTGAATGATGTTTCTCTTGTGCGATGAAGCGGACATGGGCTCCGTAGAACGGTGATGGCGACTTCAGTGCCATCGACCTCCACGCCATGGTGGCGGCTTGATAACATCTACAACGGGCAACGTCGTGGCATGCTCCACTTCGTCGTCTTCCGCTGCCTCATCATGATGAAGTAGATGTGAGGAGTGATGAGGCCCTCGGTGCCGTCGAGCTACATGGAGTCACCGTGACGAAGGGGATGACATCTCGGCGACCTCCGTGTCGTCGGCTTCCATGGGGCCGGCTTGACGACATCGACGACAGGCTCTTCGTGGCGTGCTCCATATCATCGTCCTCCGCGGCACCCTCGTGATAAAGCGGTCGCGAGTGATGATGACGATCTCCGTGGCGTCCACCATCTAGCGGTGATGAGCAGGGGGCGGCCTTCGTGGCGTCGACCTCCGGGGCATCGGCCTCCGTGGCGTCAGCGTCCATAGCGCGGGCTTGGTGAAGATGAGCTCCAGAGACGCGTCGCCCTCGTCGAGCGGTGATGAGTGGGGGGCGGCCACCGTGGCGTCGACCTCTGTGACACCGACCT
>NW_021304412.1:0-1257 GCF_002162155.2 Triticum dicoccoides
ATTTGAATGATGCGTCGCCGGCACGAAGGCCGTGCGATCCGTCGAGTTATCATGAATCATCGGATCAGCGAGCAGAGCCCGCGTCAGCCTTTTATCTAATAAATGCGCCCCTCCCAGAAGTCGGGGTTTGTTGCACGTATTAGCTCTAGAATTACTACGGTTATCCGAGTAGCACGTACCATCAAACAAACTATAACTGATTTAATGAGCCATTCGCAGTTTCACAGTTCAAATTGGTTCATACTTGCACATGCATGGCTTAATCTTTGAGACAAGCATATGACTACTGGCAGGATCAACCAGGTAGCACGTCCTTGGTGACTACCAGCACGGCCATCGTCCTGCGCTTCCACTTTCGTGGAAACTCAGAGGCAACAGCCGGGCCGGTTGTCGCTCTTGAGCGGCACAGCTCATCGTCCTTGAGGATCGGCGCAGAGAGTTGTGTATCCTACCACGTAACTGTGGAGAGGTAGAGGCAACTCCTGTTCCGGTTGTTCTCAGTTCGGAGAGCTTTGGGTCGGGTCGAGGCAACCAAATGGGCCACGACACTTTATCGTGAGCAGCATCCGAGACCAAAAGCGGGAGCGAGGTTGCCTTGATAGCAACGGGCACGTAATGTGCCAGGCCCATGAGGCAACGCCGCAAGCGCTATTTGGCCGCTGCGGCACACCCAATGGGCGTCCGCCGCGAGGCAACAATTATCTGAAGCACCACTTCCCGTAGGTCGGGTACTAGCACGCAAGCACTCTTAATCCAGCGATTCGAAGCCACACGAGGGACGGGACACGGCGCCGGTAGTCGGCCGCAGTACAACGGGGGATCTACAGGCAGACACGGGTCCAAAGCTACTCATGCGCTTAGTAGCCAACAAGCGGTCAAACCAACCAAGCCTCCGCCCGTGCAGAGCACGAGAGGATCACTTGCACGAAGGCGTCCTGCAAGGCCAAATCACGCGTGTCACACCAGCAGCAATAAAGCTACGGATGCAACGATTTTCCGAAGGCAACTCTATCGGGACATCGGTGCAACGTTGTCGGACGGTCTTATCGTGCACGAAACGGGCTACTTTCCTGTTTCCCGAGCCGCATTCGGCTGTTGGGTCAGAATTTCACTTGAGACGTACAGGGGACCGGGACAGCGATGACGTTGCCACCGAGGGGCAACGTTTTTCCGGAGGCGACATTGGAGGGACATCGTTGCGACTGTTTACCGTCGGTCGGATCGTGTACGCAACGGGGTACTTTCCTGTTTCCCGAG
>NW_021304413.1:0-1759 GCF_002162155.2 Triticum dicoccoides
TATGTCAACTAGTAATGGCGCACCACACCCACGGTGCGCCATTAGTAATAAATTTTGTTTTTTTTCAAAACTTCTAATGGCGCACCGCACACCAGGTGCACCATTAGTAATATATTACTAATGGCGTACCTGTATGTGGTGCGCCATTGCTATATTCTAATGGCGCACCGCACACGTGGTGCGCCATTAGTGACCATTTAATCTATAGTCGTTTTCCTAGTAGTGATCACTCAATATGAAAGTACTTCATAACCAGATGTCGGCGACCCGCCCCATCGGACAACGCCAGACCTGGTGCAGGGCATGTGCACAACGCTCGAGGACCTCCGTGACGTTGTTGGTGCTGGGAAGGATGAGAGGCTCGAGGCAAACCTGAAACTAATTAGGTTGGTGGGTGTTTTAGTTTGCTAGATGGATGCGCTTCAGTTATAGGAGAGCTTGCCTTGTATGTTTTATGGCAATTCATGGTTTCATGTCAAATAGCAATTTACAGAGTTCCAGTCCACAATATCGTTCCCTACTGTCGCTATACATACACCTATATAAATCCTCTGTGATTACCCAGCACCATGGTTTAAACGGGACTACCATGCTTCTATGTGGTCCCTTAAAGTCATAACCCTCAAAGAATTTAGATAGAAGGTGCACACAATTCTTGTTTGCCGGTTTAGCATTTTATCATGTTTCTTATTTTATCCGTGTTTCTCTTTGATCCATAAAGGTTGCTTCTGTGGTCCGCTCCTGGTGGTCCTTTATATGGATTCAACATTTGTTTCTTACTCTTCGTTGCTCAAGAAACCATTAGATGTTGTTCTTAGGATTCATTGCCTGTCAGTTGTGCTATGACTTCCATAAGTTAGCATCATTTATATGTCAGTATTTTGCTGTTAGTAACTTTAATAAAATTGTTAACCTATATTTGCTGGACAGGGGGCAACATCGGACCAGTGATATTGAGGTGCCGTTGGCCATGGGCGCATCTGTCCATAGCTAGGAGTAGGATTGTTAGTTTGTTACAACATATGGATGATATGCACACGGAAGGTGCTCTAATAATCCCCACTATTATTTATTTGTATCATCTGCTAACGGTTTTGTATTTGAAAAATAATATCATGGTTGTTTCTTATATACGCAGGGTGATTTAAACAAGCCAGAATTGTTTCGACTATGATCCGCAACATAGATGGGGGATTTTAAAATGTCAGACAAGAAAGTTATCGACCTGGTAGGTTCAAATTCAGTTCTTTTTTTCATTTTCTTTTCGATTACAAAATCATTTTTTGTCAAAATCTTATCGATGTCTTGACTGACTATGCAACATAATCTTGAGTATGATTCATATAGTTTGGTATTTATATTGTGTTTAATGCTCAAGTCTTTTCACCAGACAATATTATTAATTGATCGAATTAATCTAAGCCCAATCATCTTACATGAGATTTTTGTCTTGCCTCAGTGACACAACCAAAACTATTTTTTTGGTGGTGTTATAATCATGATACTTGTGCATTACGAGCTTTTAACTTTTGTGGTTTGTTAACACGATTATTTGACATATTCACTTACACAAGTACTATGACATGAGTAAATCATTCGCGCGTCGTTTGTATAATCATGACTTCGGGCTGTCTGGGTGGTAGCAAAACTACATGCGGTGGCATCCCGGGTTTGACACTGTTTCGATCTATGGTTGCTTCTTTCGATCCAACATTGAGGTCATTCGTGAGCGAGATTGGACGGCACCATGGCACCACTG
>NW_021304414.1:0-1098 GCF_002162155.2 Triticum dicoccoides
ACGTGCCACAACACCGCCCTCGATGCCTTCTTCAACCTCGGGACCGCCGGCCATCTTCGTCAAATTCGCCGGCTCCGGACCGTCCCCGACCTCGCCGAGCGTCCCCTCGTCATCGCCGTGAGTCACTGACCCTCTCCCCTAACTCAGCATGCTCCCCTCCGTGCCATAGCGCCGTTCCCCACGAGCACCGAAGCCACCGTCCGCCATTGCTGCTGCACGCATAGCCTCCGTGCTCCCCTGGCCTCACTGAGCTGCTCTTAGTGCTCCCCATGTCTAGCAGGTGCTGCCCAGCCTCTCCATTTGCTCACTGATGCACCGTAGCGACGCGCCCGAGCACCACCGAACACCAACGCCGCCAAAGCTCGTCGCCGGCATGAGTTCCGGCGACCCCACGACCTCCCACTCGGTCCTCTGGATGCGCGGGAGCAAGGGCCATCCCCTGGTGCCCTCAGCGCGCCAAACTGACGCCTCTAGCGCAAGTCCGGCGTGCCCCGCCGTGTTCTGTGGTCGCCGTCGGCTGGTCTCCGGCGTGCTGACGTGGCGTCGTCGTTAGGGGCTAATGACCCTGCTAACTAACCCTGTGACACTGACAGCGGGCCCCGTAGCGGGTCAAAGCCCGAGTCAACGCGAGATTAGCCCCTGTGTCACTGACGTGTGGACCCCACACGTCAGGTTTGACCCGAGCCGGCCCCTGTTGACTTGCTGACGTCATGCCAACGTCATGCTGACGCAGTAATGTTTTCTGGATTTAATTTAATTCTGAAATTCCAGAAAATGAATATAAACTTCTAAAATTCATAGAAAATTAACCGTAACTCCAAATTAAATAATTTATATATGAAAAATTATCAGAAAAATTCAAGGAATCCATCTGTACCATTTTCATGCATGTTAGAACAACTTATAGCTGCTGTTTAGCACAAATCAAATAAAGGGCATTTAAATAATCACATATGGAGTTTGAATTTGAATCTTGTATTCAAACCAACTTCATTTAATCTGTTGCTAGTTGCATTGGCTCAAAACACATTCATTTTGCCATGTCATGATCATGCATCATATTGTGCATTGCATTGATTGTGTTCCCTTCTGTGTTGC
>NW_021304415.1:0-908 GCF_002162155.2 Triticum dicoccoides
AGTAAATAGATGAAACCCACTAGCATGAGTAGGAGTTGTTTGAGCCCTGATGTGCCTACTCATTCATGCTTGATTGTCATGCCTGCTACTGCTTAGAGTTGAGTCAGGTCTGATTCCTCGGGGATGAATCAGAGGCGTGTGAACATGTCCTACTGTGTGTGAGCTAAGTGTGTGAACACGATTTGGTAAAGGTAGCGGTGAGAGGCCATGTAGGAGTACATGGTGGGTTGTCTCATTGCAGCCGTCCTCAGGAACTGAGTTCTGTGTTTGTGATCCATGAACAGCTACTACCACACATTGGGTTCCGGTAACTCGACCCCTCTCGGCTTATTAATCAACATGATCTCTGTCCAGGAGTTGCAACTAGTTTCTGGTGTTTGTAGGTAGTGTTAGTAGTCTACCAAGTGGCACCCGGTACAGGTGTGCTTGGGACAGACTAGGCACAGTGGCCCGGTGTACCAAGTGGCACCCGGCTGGTGGGCTTGGGAACCCTGCACACATCGTTTGGGGCCGTAAGCGACACCCCGGCCGGATCTCCTTGTGGATGGAACCCGAATAGGCGATAAACCTGGACTAGAGACTTGTTCGGTTAGTCAGGTCGTGGCCGACTCCCTCGCCCGGCTTCCGCTTGAAGGTTGCCGAGGTACATGACGTGTACAGGGCGATAAGTGGCGAAAGCGTGTGTGAAGAAGTACACCCCTGCAGGGTTAACATCATCTATTCGAATAGCCGGATTCCTCGGATATGGAAACTTGGACCCCTTGCATAGTTCATAGACAAGTGAAAGTGGATACTCTAAAACACGCAAGATAAGCGTGAGTGCTATGGATGGCGTTCTCGTAGGGAGACGGGAGCGGATCCATAGTGGTGTATTGGTTGGTGAATATGTGGACTCGTGTGCGCCACCT
>NW_021304416.1:0-1092 GCF_002162155.2 Triticum dicoccoides
GGCACCATCAGTGGTGTCATCCCCGACGCCACTAGGGGTTGTGTAATCAGGATCGGTGTCTTCCGCGGCGTCATCATAGCGGTGAGGTTGTTCCTCCATCTCTTGGGACAGCTCCCAGAATTGCTTGCCGCCCGAACCACCGGCCTCATCGTTGTGGGCCATGTTTCTCTCTAAATAGGAAAAAAGTTTGGTCAAAAAGATGGTTATTGTCAAGGAACAAGATCATGGTCTCATGATTTAGGGTTTGTCGACACCGAGGCACCCTAAAAGCCTAAGCTTTCATCATTTAGGTTCTCATCGACACCGAGGCATCCGGGGCAACCAAGTTAAGTTTTCATCATTTAGGGTTTATCAATGCCGAGGCACCCTAGGTTGGGCCTAATCTTGGCTCTATTGCCACCTATGTTGGGTTTATCATCTAGGGTTTATCGATGCTAAGGATAATTCTAAGTTGGGCCTAATCACTTGGCTCTATTGCCACCTATGATTTAATGCAGCAAGAATGGCAGGGCAGTTGATCCTACTTAACTAAGTACTAAGATAGCCCGGCCCATGCATTAGTCGCAAGTACCCCATATGTCCTATTTTTAGCAAAGTCATGCTAAAATTCACAGAAAATTTCAGCATGACCTTTGCTGAAAATAGGACATATGGAGTACCCGAATTTGCCGGAACGGAAGTTAATCGACATTCCGGCAAACTCAAGGGCCTCTCGGGGTACCTGCAAATTCATCACGACACGATGGTCGGAGACAAAACCCAGCCACAGACCATATGGTCCTCTGCTTTCATATGGACAAAAATCAGCTCAACTTATGTGAGCTTCCATTCCAGATATAATATGTCTCCCAACAAAAAATCATCAATAGTTTAGAAAGTCTGTACAAACACAGAAAGAATGACAAATGTATTTTTACAGATCATGGCTCAGAGTCATAAACATCTATGGACCAAATATAGTAATGGATACAGCAGATTAGTCTTATGATTTTACTTGTTCGGTATAAAATAGCTTATGCTTTCCTTACAGTACATGTCCACATTTGATATGTCCTTTTTGTCTGTCCTGCTTTTTGAATCAACCGTATCGAG
>NW_021304417.1:0-1851 GCF_002162155.2 Triticum dicoccoides
GAATTAGGGGTCTGGCTAGCGTGTTAGTCAAACCATGGTTGGGTCAGCTATACTACTATAAATAGCCATAGTTCGGTCATTGTAAAGGGGAGGTTATATTTTTACGAAAAGAGCACGATGTGTTTTTAGGGTAAATACCCGTATCGAGTTTTGGGGGAAGCTGTCTAAAAATCCCTAAGTTTTGGAGGAAGCTTTAGAAAACCTTTGTGTTGCGATTTCTCTTCGTGGAAATTGTTTTGTGCGTGAGTACCGTCGTCGAGATTGGTTTTCTCGTGCTGGGTCGCAAGGTTCAAACCCTGTACTTCGTGTACATTGCGTGCGCGGGCGAGAGGCTACTACTGCTGAAGGTGAAGTGTCGTGAAAGGTCGGGCCGCAACAAAGGATCAGATCTCGCCACGAGGTTTGGTCGATATGAGGTGGTATTCAGAGCAAGGTTGTTCACGGCACTGTGCAGAAGATGACTGGATTATCATGGAAGCTAAGCTATGGATTTCAGTTGGAGGAGGAAGGCCGATGGGATGGACTTTTTCATACTCGTGTTGTGGTACAAGAGAGATCATGTGCTATGACAATCGACCACATGAGTTTGATCAACGCGGCAAGCATCGAGATGGTGGAGAAGTTGGAACTGCCAATGACACCACTCCCACAACCATACTCATTCCGTTGGGGTCATGAAGAGCTCAGTGTCACACATCAAACCGAGGTACCGTTTTTGTTGGGAAAATATTATTGCACGGTTTTGTGTGACGTGATTCCGGCTCCGATGGTTTCATGTCACTTATTGTTGGGCAAGCCATGGTACAAAGAGCACGAAGTTGCATATGATTGTCCAACACACATATATACCGTCAAGAAGGGTAAGAAGTACGACCTCGTGCCTATGGATCAGGATCGTTTTATTGCTTGGAGGAGAGAACATCAGAAGAAGGTAAAAGAAGAGGAAGATGCTAAAAATAATATGGTCGAACCTACTGAAATTTTTGTGGTCGTTGTTCAATCCGTAGATGAAAATATTGCTCAAGAGATTGAGTCGAAACCGAGGACGGTTTCCATTCAAGGGGGGGAGGATGATACGACCACGTGTTCTGTCAATAGCGAGGTTACTGTTATTTCATCTGGAGATGTAGAACACTTAGTCTCGATGATTATTACAAGCGAGACTACTAATTTGCATTGCACTGACAAGAGCAATAATGTGCATGCCAAGGAACGAGCATGTAGAATTAGGATTGAGCAAAGAAAGGAATCTGCATGCATATTTAATCAGTTTTGGTTTGGTCCAGAGATAAACAAGGTCACATGCATCCATGAGATATTAGTCCTGTACGGAGTCCTGACCACCTACGTTTTCCATCAGGTGCGGCCACCCGATCAAGGGGTATACTCGTGGACGACTATGAAGATTGAAGAATTGCTTTCTTTAAAAGAAACCGGATGGGGTCCACCTACAGATAGCACAAGAAGCCGCATCAATCAAACAAGTCGTCGTTGCTTTTGTTTCCTTAGATTAGATTAGATAAATCAAGTCGGTTAGTATGTTTTGGTAGGTCAAGTTTGTGCTTTCCTTCGAATTAGGGGTCTGGCTAGCGTGTTAGTCAAACCATGGTTGGGTCAGCTATACTACTATAAATAGCCATAGTTCGGTCATTGTAAAGGGGAGGTTATATTTTTACGAAAAGAGCACGATGTGTTTTTAGGGTAAATACCCGTATCGAGTTTTGGGGGAAGCTGTCTAAAAATCCCTAAGTTTTGGAGGAAGCTTTAGAAAACCTTTGTGTTGCGATTTCTCTTCGTGGAAATTGTTTTGTGCGTGAGTACCGTCGTCGAGATTGGTTTTCTCGTGCTGGG
>NW_021304418.1:0-1332 GCF_002162155.2 Triticum dicoccoides
GGGCGTCACAATTCTCCTCCACTACAAGAAATCTCGTCCCGAGATTTAAGAGGGGAAGTGCGGGGAAGGGATTAGGTTGCGAAATTCTAAAGGGTCTTGTTGGTCTTGGCTACTCTTCTCGAGGAGGACGATCCATTACATTGTTGTCTTCACTTTTCTGCTTCAGGTCATCATGGTGATGTCGTTCTTTTCTCGGGAACTCCAACGTACTTACGAATAGGTAAGGGGCAGCTCGGCTACGACAGAATGCTTATGAGGGAAACAATCTGGGGGTTAACCCATGAATGAGCATAAGATTATCTCTCGAGTTGAACATATCGAATACATCAAGAGTAAGGTACGAAGGTACAATAAGAGGTTCCAAGTGGATAGATAGTTGCTCGAAGTCTGAACCAGAGTGAGAAAGGGTTTCAGAGCAGCGAGAGTAAGTATTGCGTCTGATACCAGAATAGAGCATTAGGAAGGTGGCCCGTGAATTAAATACGAAGCCAAGCGCGAGGAATAACTTCGACAACAGGGTGTATAGGAGAGTCAGGTTTCGATCCTGGGACCTGTGGGTTATGGGCCCACCATGTGGTTCTTTTTTTTTATAATAGGAGCAGTGACATCTTGCACGGTCATGATAGCAAGGCATGTCAGGGAGTAGCCTGTTAGTTATGTCGGCAACAACATCGATACCAAGGGCGAGGGACGAAGAGAACCATTTTCCTGCTCGTTGAACGAGGCGGACCAATAGGCAAGGTTCCCGTCCATCGGTGGTTACCGGAATGTCATCAAAGGATCAACGTCATAACTCTTGGAAAGTTGTCCCAACCATCATATCTGACCGAGATTCAGATCCGATTGGTGTCAGGATACCTGAGACTCAGGATGTCCGAGAAGAAAAGGCGCAACACAAATCGTTGAAATGGCATTGCAAGCTTCTCAGGAAATGAACTATGGGAGCGGGTTCCTGAAGCAATAGTTCACCATTAAACCAAGGAGAGGACAAGGAGGTGTCTGGTGAACTCAACGGCAATTCACCGAGATTCCCAAAAGATGGATTTCCACCATTAAGTGAACAAGGAGATAACATTTGTCAGATCAAATGATATAAGGAAGTATGCTCGAGGAGAACATACACAATTAAACATTGGTTGAAGGGCGCGCCCGAAGTACAGGTTGGGTTGCACGACCAATGTTAGAATGGTGATTCAATTAGCGAAGGACTTAGAATGAACTATCGCCCATTCACTTCAAAGCAATAGGGTTGCTAGAAGTTTTGAATTCACACCTCATAGCTCCATTGTCGGTATTCCGGTTGAAGACAATACGGGGACCAAGGAATGAACG
>NW_021304419.1:0-1039 GCF_002162155.2 Triticum dicoccoides
GGCAAATGGAAGGCACTTCTCCCAATCCATTCCGAATGAGATAACAGAGGCTCGAAGCATGTCTTCTAGAATCTGGTTGACGCGTTCCACTTGACCACTCGACTGAGGGTGGAAGGCGGTGCTAAAGGAGAGACGGGTTCCCATAGCATTTTGGAAACTTTCCCAAAATCGAGAGGTGAAAAGACTTCCTCGATCCGAGTTGATTTCCAAAGGAACACCATGGAGGGACACTATTCGGGAGATGTATAAGTCTGCCAGCTGACTAGCGGTTATACTCTCACGAACAGGTAGGAAATGGGCTACTTTGGAAAGACGATCGACAACGACGAAGATAGCATTATTCCCTCTCCTGGTCCTGGGAAAACCGGTAATGAAATCCATACCAATTTTATCCCATTTCCATTCAGGAATAGCTAAGGGTTGAAGGGTGCCAGCAGGCCGTTGATGCTCTGCTTTAACACGACGACAGACGTCGCAATTTGCAATATACTGAGCAATTTCTCTCTTCATCCTAGTCCACCAGAACCTCTGGCGTAGGTCCTGATACATCTTAGTACTACCGGGATGAATGGTGAGAGGAGATTCATGAGCCTCCTTAAGGATCAAACGCCTCAGGTTTCGCACTTTGGGAACCACTAGCCGATTCCCGAAGTATACGACCCCTTGATCATTAATGGAGAAGCAATTCGCAATTCCTTTCTGAATGTTTCTCTTGATGCGGGAGATTCCCGGATCTACCTTCTGTGCTTTGATAATCTGATCCGTAAGGGTAGGTTTTGCCACCAAGGTGGAAAGAAGACCTTGAGGAACAATGTGAAGGTTAAGCTTCCGAAATTCCTCATGGAGAAGCGGTTGACTTTGTTGTAACATCAGATTGTTACAATAAGATTTACGACTTAGCGCATCAGCCATGACGTTGGCTTTCCCTGGGGTGTAGGTTATTCCTAAATCGAAGTCTGTGATCAATTCAACCCAACGTCTTTGCCTGAGATTCAGATCCGGTTGGGTGAAGATGTACTTCAGGCTTTGGTGATCAGTG
>NW_021304420.1:0-1044 GCF_002162155.2 Triticum dicoccoides
GCTCGACTTCGAGCTCCAGCACCGTTCCCGTGCACGACCGAACCCCGGCGGCCGCAGCCGAGCTCGCCGCCGTCGACTCCGGCCACCCCGACCCCAACGGGCTCCGCCAAGAGCTGCGGGTTGGCCTCAGCTCCACTCCGGTGGTCTCCGCGGCCCCTCTGGTGGCCGAAATGACCAAAACCACTTCCGCCGCCGCGTCGGGCTCGCCGGCGACTAAACGCCGGCAGCCGACATCCACTTTGACCACGGGTGGGCCCTGGTTGACTCCCCTGAGTCAATGACAGGTGGGGCCCAGCCCTGTTAATTAAACAGGATTAGTTTTAATTAAGTTTTAATTAAAATAATCACCCTGACATGCGGGACCCACTATCAGGTTTGACCTGGACCAGTTCCGTTGACCTGCTGACGTCACACTGACGTCAGGCTGACGCAGTAATTGATTTTCTGGACTTAAATTAAATCAGGAAATTCCAGAATATTATTTAAACTTCAAAAATTCATAACTTTTATTCTGTAACTCCAAATTGGACAAATTATATATGAAAAATGATCAGAAAAATCCAATCTATCCATCTGTACTATTTTCATGCATGATCAGACAAGTTAAATTGATGTTTTAAGCAGAACAAGAAAAGGCACTTAAAAAGGCCATATTTGAATTTGGAATTTGAATCTTGATTCAAATTTGTTCAAACCCTTCTAGCTTTAGTTGCATTAGCCCAATACACTCATATTGCCATGTTTCATGCATGCATCATATTGTTGCACATTGTTTGGTGATGCTTGTGTACCGATGCCCTTTGCGACAGGTTCTGTCCCCGAGGAGTACCGTGATTACCCTAACGAAGAACCGTATCCGTGCATCGAACCATCAGGCAAGCAACCAACCATTTGATCATATCGATACAATCCCATGTTCTCGCTCCTGCTCTCTTTTACTGCATTAAGACAACGCGTTTCAAACTGCTGTGTGCTACGGTAGTTGAACCCATTTCCTCTGCATGACCTGTCATTGCCACAGTAACTAGATGAAACCCACTAGCA
>NW_021304421.1:0-1447 GCF_002162155.2 Triticum dicoccoides
GTGAGAACTGGGACATTTTTGCATGGAAGCCCGCTGACATGCCAGGTGTTCCCAGGGGACTGGCTGAGCATCGCCTAAGAGTCGACTCATCTGCAAAACCAGTCAAAGAGCATCTTCGGCGGTCCGCCGTCCAGAAGAGAAAAGCCATTGGCGAAGAAGTGGCTCGACTGTTGGCGGCAGGATTTATCCGAGAGATATACCACTCCGAGTGGCTCGCTAATGTCGTCATGGTTCCTAAGAAGGACAAGTCGCTCCGAATGTGCATTGATTTCAAGCACATCAACCGGGCCTGCCCGAAAGATCATTTTCCTCTCCCTCGCATAGATCAAATTGTTGACCCGACCGCGGGATGTGAGAGGTTATCTTTTTTAGATGCCTACTCCGGGTACCACCAGATCCGTCTGTACGGGCCCGACGAGGTAAAAACAGCTTTCATCACTCCATTCGGGTGCTTCTGCTATATCACCATGCCATTCGGTCTCAAGAATGCCGGGGCCACATTCATGCGAATGATTCAGAAGTGTCTACTCACTCAAATCAGTCGGAATGTGGAAGCTTATATGGATGATATTGTTGTCAAGTCACGAAAAGGTTCCGACCTGCTCGCTGACCTCGCCGAAACATTTGCCAACCTCAGAAGGTATGATATCAAGCTCAATCCATCGAAGTGCACATTTGGAGTTCCTGGTGGCAAGTTACTCGGTTTTCTCGTTTCCGAACGGGGAATCAACGCTAACCCAGAGAAGATTGGCACTATTCTCCGAATGAAACGCCCTGTGCGAGTGCACGATGTCCAGAAGCTTACTGGATGCTTGGCCGCATTAAGTCGATTCATCTCACGACTCGGTGAAAAGGCATTGCCTCTTTATCGACTGATGAAGAAGACAGACAAGTTCGAGTGGACTCCAGAAGCTGATGCAACGTTTGCCGAGCTAAAAGCTCTGCTCTCCACCCAGCCGGTGCTTGCTGCTCCAATCAGGAAAGAGCCTCTGTTGCTCTATATCGCAGCCACAGGACAAGTCGTCAGTACCGTGCTAACGGTCGAGCGGGAAGAAGAAGGAAAAGCCCTCAAAGTTCAGCGCCCAGTGTATTATTTGTCTGAAGTCTTGACTCCATCCAAGCAGAGATATCCTCATTATCAGAAGCTTGTATATGGAATATACATGACCACAAAGAAGGTTGCTCATTATTTCTCTGATCATTCCATCACAGTCGTCAGCGACGCTCCACTATCAGAGATTTTGCACAATAGGGATGCAACTGGTCGAGTGGCCAAATGGGCGATTGAACTTCTTCCCCTTGATATCAAGTTTGAGGCAAAGAAAGCCATTAAGTCCCAGGCAATAGCAGATTTCCTTGCCGAGTGGATTGAACAGCAGCAGCCGACTGAAGTTCACTCGGAGCATTGGACCATGTTTTTTGATGGCTCTAAGATGTTGAATGGTTC
>NW_021304422.1:0-935 GCF_002162155.2 Triticum dicoccoides
GCGCGCCGGAGTGGCCGAATTCGACGGAGACGGCACCGGGGCCGAAGCTCGGAGATGATGACGATGGCGGCTGCTCGGGGCCCTTCCGGTCACGTGGCTCGGTGAGGGGGTTGGCGACGAGGTGCAGGAGCTCGGGAGCACGTCGGAGAGGGGAGGGGGTGGCCGTGGTCATGGCTACGGCGAGCGGCGCTCCCAGGTGCGTTCGGTGACGAGAGGGAGGGAGAACAGAGGAGGAGGAGGGGGTCCAGAGAGAGAGAGACGGTCGAGGGGGGTCGAGGCCGTCTCCGTGGCGTCGCGAGGGGGTCGGGGAGGCTGCCACGGGGAAACAGGAGGTGGCCGGCGTCGGCGCGCGTGCGTCCAGCACGCAGCTGCTTCGTGCGCTGGCACGGGAAGAAGACAGGAGAAGGGGGCCAGGTGGGCTGGGCCGCTGGGGAAGCTGGGCCGGGCAGGTAAGCAGGTAAGTGGCCCAGGTGGCCGCTCTCCCTTTTTTTTTCTATTTCAGTTCTGTTTTCTATTTCTGTAGTTTTGTTTCTGATTTAGTTTATAGCCCAAATCATTTTAATAAATCCTGCAAATAATTGTGGCCATTAAATGAATTATTACAAAGGCCCTTAACTATTTTCAGAATTGTTGGAGCATTTAAAAATATTAATAGTATTTAAATGCCCCAATTCAAACACAATATGGATTATTCAAAATTCCATAATGGCCCAAAAATATTGGCATCATTTTTGGTAGAGGCTTTTCACCTTTGTCAAAAATCATGAACATTTTTGGAAGCCCTTTGGACATTACTTGAAAGTATTTTAGGTGAACCTAGTGAATTCCTTTAATGCTAGGGTTTGAGCAATCCCCATTTCAAATTTCATAAAATTTAAACATGTTGCATGGATGCTAAAGCAAAAACAAACAAGGGCTGATCTGGGGCTGTGACA
>NW_021304423.1:0-1200 GCF_002162155.2 Triticum dicoccoides
AGTAAAGGAGCATGTGTCAACTTATCTTTCAATACCGTGAAGGCTTCTTCCTGTGCGGTACCCCAAACAAAAGGCACATCCTTCTTTGTAAGCTCGTTGAGAGGTGCAGCAATGGTGCTGAAATCTCTCACAAAACGCCTATAGAATCCAGCGAGGCCAAGAAAACTCCTCACTTGTGTGACCGTTTTGGGCTGCGGCCAACTCTCAATAGCTTCAATCTTGGCTTTGTCAACTTCAATTCCCTGTGGAGTAACAACATAGCCAAGAAAAGATACTCGGTCGGTGCAAAAGGTGCACTTCCCAAGGTTACCAAACAAACGTGCATCACGTAGAGCAATAAAAACAGCACGTAAATGTTCCAAATGTTCTTCCAAAGATCTGCTATAAATCAGTATATCATCAAAATAGAC
Source organism: Triticum dicoccoides (assembly GCF_002162155.2). Lineage (NCBI taxonomy): Eukaryota > Viridiplantae > Streptophyta > Magnoliopsida > Poales > Poaceae > Triticum > Triticum dicoccoides. Next base: position 411 of record NW_021304423.1, read on the forward strand.
TACCACAAATCGTCCATTGAAAGCACGTAAAACTTCGTTCATTAGTCTCATGAAAGTACTAGGCGCATTAGTTAACCCAAAAGGCATGACTAACCACTCATATAATCCAAACTTAGTTTTAAATGCTGTTTTCCATTCATCTCCCAATTTCATACGAATTTGATGGTATCCACTACGCAAATCAACTTTGAAGAATATTGTAGAGCCACTCAATTCATCAAGCATATCATCTAGCCTAGGAATAGGATGACGATAACGAATAGTAATATTATTAATGCCTCTACAATCAACACACATACGTGATGTACCATCCTTTTTCGGCACTAGAATAATAGGAACAGCACAAGGACTAAGGGATTCGCGTATATAACCTTTGTCGAGAAGCTCTTGTACTTGACACATAATCTCCTTCGTCTCCTCTGGATTGGTACGGTATGGTGCACGGTTTGGCAGTGAAGCACCGGGAATTAAGTCAATTTGATGCTCAATCCCTCGAATAGGCGGTAATCCCGGTGGCACGTCTTGTGGAAAGACGTCAGCGAACTCCTGCAAAATGTTAGTGACAGCAGGAGGCAAAGAGGAAGGCACGTCCTCGAATGAAAATAATGCCTCTTTGCACACAAAAGCATAGCAAACAGATTTGCTGAAATCTAGCTCATCAATATCAGATTTGGTGGCAAATAAACATGCACTTTTCAATTTAATTTCAGAAGCAACACTAGATGGTTTATTATTAGGCTTCATTTGTTGCTCAAATTCTTTTGCCACAATCTGATTTTCACTCTTATTC
>NW_021304424.1:0-1262 GCF_002162155.2 Triticum dicoccoides
GTGAACATCTTCATGTTGATCGTATCTACTATACGACTCATGCTCGACCTTTCGGTCTCCGTGTTCCGAGGCCATGTCTGTACATGCTAGGCTCGTCAAGTTAACCCTAAGTGTATTGCTGTGTAAATCTGTCTTACACCCGTTGTATGTGAACGTAAGAATCCATCACACCCGATCATCACGTGGTGCTTAGAAGCGACGAACTGTAGCAACGGTGCACAGTTAGGGGAGAACACTTCTTGAGATTGTTGTAAGGGATCATCTTATTTACTACCGTCGTCCTAAGTAAACAAGATGCATAAACATGATAAACATCACATGCAATCAAATAGTGACATGATATGGCCAATATCATTTTGCTCCTTTTGATCTTCATCTTCGGGGCTCCATGATCATCATCGTCACCGGCATGACACCATGATCTCCATCATCGTGTCTTCATGAAGTTGTCACGCCAACGACTACTTCTACTTCTATGGCTAACGCGTTTAGCAATAAAGTAAAGTAAGTTACATGGCATTCTTCAATGACACGCAGGTCATACAAAAAATAAAGACAACTCCTATGGCTCCTGCCGGTTGTCATACTCATCGACATGCAAGTCGTGAATCCTATTACAAGAACATGATCAATCTCATACATCACATATATTCATTCATCACATCCTTTGGCCATATCACATCACATAGCATACCCTGCAAAAACAAGTTAGACGTCCTCTAATTGTTGTTGCATGTTTTACGTGGCTGCTATGGGTTTCTAGCAAGAACGTTTCTTACCTACGCAAGACCACAACGTGATATGCCAATCGCTATTTACCCTTCATAAGGACCCTTTTCGTCGAATCCGTTCCGACTAAAGTGGGAGAGACTGGCACCCGCTAGCCACCTTATGCACCAAGTGCATGTCAATCGGTGGAACCTGTCTCATGTAAGAGTACGTGTAAGGTCGGTCCGGGCCGCTTCATCCCACAATACCGTCGAAACAAGATTGGACTAGTAACGGTAAGCATATTGAACAACATCAACGCCCACAACTACTTTGTGTTCTACTCGTGCAAAGAATCTACGCAATAGACCTAGCTCATGATGCCACTGTTGGGGAACGTAGCAGAAATTCAAAAATTTTCCTACGTATCACCAAGATCTATCTATGGAGAGACCAGCAACGAGTAGAAAGAGAGTGCATCTACATACCCTTGTAGATCGCTAAGCGGAAGCGTTCAAGTGAACGGGGTTGATGGAGTCGTACTCGTCGTGATT
>NW_021304425.1:0-1604 GCF_002162155.2 Triticum dicoccoides
CGGCGTTATCCATAAGGTCTGTAACTCCTCTTTCAGTAACCTTAGATACAGATTTATATCATTTCCCGTTTGTTTCGGCCCTTGAATAAGCATAGCCATGTGTATGTATTTTTCCTTCATGCACAACCAGGGGGGAGGTTGTACATCCATACAAACATGGGCCATGTGCTATGATTGGTGTTCTGGTTGCCAAATGGATTCATGCCATCACTACTAGCGCCAAGCACGATGTTCCTTGGTGTCTTAGCTTCGGCTCATCTCTGTCATCTGTCTTCACCCTCTCCGCGTGCCAGCGCATAAGCTTTGCTTCCTTAGGATCTACGAAATACCGTTGTAGATGCGAAGTGATCGAAAAGTACCATACAACTTTCTATGGAGCTTTCTTTCCGGCCTTTTTATATCGCGAAGCATTGCACTTTGGACATATGGTTTTTTCCGCGTGCCCATTCCAATATATGATGCAATCATTGATGCATGTGTGATATCTAATATGTGGCAGATCAAGAGGGCAAATGATTTTCTTTGCCTCCTCGACACTAGTAGGACACATGCTTCCCGCGGGAAGAACCTTCTTTAGGTACTTCAGAAGCTCATCCAGGATTGTATCTGTCCATTTGTTTTTTGCCTTCATCTTTAGAAGTTCTAGTGTGAAACTCAAGCGGGTCACCTCGGGATTCCAACCATCATACAAGGGAGTCATCGAGTCTACCTGCAGTTGCGCCAGTTTGGCCTCCTCTCTAGAAGTAGCTCTGTCGCTAGTCGTCTTCTTGAGAATCAGATATCGAACATGCGGGTCCCGCATGGCTGAACTTAGTAGCGACGAAGACGGCCGCGTGTCCGCGTCTTCTCCGCCTTGAACTGCCTCTTCGCCATCGACATTTCCGAGGCCATCTTCCTCTTCGGGCACATAATCGGTCATCTCTTCGTCTGGTGGCCCCATGTCGTTATTTCCTGCCACATTGACGTCCTCATCATCATCATCATCATCATCTTCACTTATCCATCGAGTATGGCCATGCATGAAACCATGCATGAGCAGGTGCGCCTTGAATTTACCACCCTGAAAGGGGTCGAGCCTGACTCTTCCTTTGCATTTTCGACACGGACATAAAACATCCCTTAGTCTTTTTTCATACATGTCATCCACAGCGGATTGCTAGTATCTTTCCACCATCCTTCCATTGACCTTCATGATCACCTGCGTGCGGAGCAAATATTATAACCACGTATATATGCATGCATGGATCAAATTCATACAAAAATTCGGCATGACCTTCCCTAAACATAGGACATACTGAGTTTGCCCGAAATTCGCCGAAACAGAAATGAATCGACATTTCGGCAAAACATAGGCAACTCATGTCACTCACATGGCACACACAATTCGGTATATTCATATCGCACATAGTTTCGGTCCTAATTGCAAACACACATATTTCCATTCTTGCACAACTCTTTTTTTGCTCACCTATTTGTCGAGAGGAATATCAAGCACCTTCTTATAACTAGTTAGTAGCTCTACATAGAGCTATGAGAGGGAGGAGGGAGGGCATTAATGGAGGGGGTGGTGGAGGGGAAAATAAGAAAAGGGGAGAAGGGGCGAA
>NW_021304426.1:0-2291 GCF_002162155.2 Triticum dicoccoides
GTCGCATGTGTTGACATATCATAGGCGCATATCTGACCCACTAACGAGCTGACACGTGTTTTCTCCGGCCAATCAGAATTTTACACGTGGAAATTTCCCATTGGCCTGGGCTGTTAACGGGTTATCGGATCCAAAACCGGACCCGATAGCTTAACGGCGACCTGCTACGATGGATGCCACGTGTCGGTCACCCTTGACGAAAGCACTTCTGTGACGCGCGATTTATCATCATGGAAGTGGACACTACCGTGATGATAATTTTGGTAATGTCATGGAACACTTCTATGACAGCACAGGTATGACTATCTTGATTCTGTCATAAATTTTTCATGGATGTACATGCATGACAGAAAACGTGACCTACTGTGACAAACACGTATCATCATGAAAGTGTCTTTTTTTGTAGTGTTCTGACAGAGTTGTTGGAGGCTTTGGCGACTTTGATGGGGGTGGAGGTGACCCCGGACACTCAATAACAGCATAAGGTGGATGTTGCGAATTTACGAGATGAGATTGCTCAAGCCAAGGAAGAGCTGGCGGCTGAGAACGCTAGGATGGCCACGGAGCGAGCTGCTTTGGATGATTAGGCACAACAGATTCAGGGTGGAGTCGTTCCGGCTTACCTTGGATCAACACGTTTCAAATGCCATCATGAGAAGGAGATACCAGAGTCGCTTACCTCTGGAGTACGATGCGAGAAACCTTTTTAACACACCGGGGGCAGGGTCCAGTGACCCATCTGTGGTGAACCGGGCGGTTGAGGCTCCCGTGACTGGAGCACCGGTTCAGCCGCATACTATGGATCCACCTCATTTGGATGTGGCTCCGCCTCAGCATGTTCCTACACTGTTGGGTCATTATTCCAACCCTTTGGATAACATGATTGTTGCGATGTCACGATTGGCGGCTCTTCCAATTAAAGGCGAGTCTCCAGCTATGATAGAGACACGGAGGGCCAGAGAACTTATTCAGACGGTTGTGGCTCAATAGGCGGCTTATTCGTATAGCCGTGAACGGATTCACTCAACCCCTTGGCCAAGACGGAGTTATAGCAGGCACATTGACTCGCCAGCAGTTTCAAGCAGTGAACAGCACCATAACCAACCTCGTAGGCATGACCCGGTGCACGATGGTGTTGATGCTCACACTTTGGTGGATCAGGGCAGGGCGCGTCGGGAGGCGGAGCTGGCGGCTCAGCTAGCAGCTCAACATCAATCTCCGGTTTATCCGTCAACATCTTTGGAGGCAGGGGTGACATCTAGAACATTGGGTGTGCCATGTTTAGTGTCGGCTCTGCGCGACGAGCGTTTTCCTAAGGATTTCAAGGGCCCTCATAAGGTGCCTAATTATACGGCGGATCAACCTCCAGAGGCATGGATTGATAGCTATGAGATGGCCATGGAGATGCTGGATGTTAGTGATGCTGCATGTGCTAAGTATTTCACCATGATGTTGGATGGGCCAGCTCGTACTTGGTTGAAAGGGTTACCCGCTAACTCCATTAGATCATGGGCGGAGTTGAAAGCCCGTTTCATCAAAAATTTAAAGACACGTGCAAGCAGCCTCTTTCGATCCTGGATTTGGATTCTTGTGTCCAAGGTGAGGGCAAGTCAACAACCAATTGGGTGCATCGGATCTCAGCTGTTATACACTCATCATACAGTATCAACGCCGGTTCAGTAGTCCTGATTGTAACACCCCGGATGTAACTTTCCCAATTTGTACTCCAACTCTTGTCGTTTTGGCTTTAAGTTATTTTATTTTCTCGGGTTCGGGTTTTTGTCTCCATGTGTTGTTGTCGTTGTCATGCATCTCATATCATGTCATCATGTGCATTGCATTTGCATACGTGTTCGTCTCTTGCATTCGAGCATTTTCCCCGTTGTCCGTTTTGCATTCCGGCGCTTCTTTCTCCTCTGGTGGTAATTTCTACCATTCTTTCGTGCGTGGGGATTAAACATTTCCGGATTGGACAGAGACTTGCCAAGCGGCCTTGGTTTACTACCGGTAGACCGCCTGTCAAGTTTCGTACCATTTGGACTTCGTTTGATACTCCAACGGTTAACCGAGGGACCGAAAAGGCCTCGTGTGTGTTGCATCCCAACACCCCTCCAATTTGGCCCAAAACCCACCTAAACCCTCTCCATCATCTAGAGCGTTCGATCACGACCGCGTGGCCGAAAACCGCACCTCATTTGGACACTCCTAGCTCCCTCTACCTCTATTTAAAGACCCCCTCTAAAATTCTCCTTCTCCTCCCCCCGAAACCCTAGTCCCCTTCGTCTCCACAC
>NW_021304427.1:0-2291 GCF_002162155.2 Triticum dicoccoides
GTCGCATGTGTTGACATATCATAGGCGCATATCTGACCCACTAACGAGCTGACACGTGTTTTCTCCGGCCAATCAGAATTTTACACGTGGAAATTTCCCATTGGCCTGGGCTGTTAACGGGTTATCGGATCCAAAACCGGACCCGATAGCTTAACGGCGACCTGCTACGATGGATGCCACGTGTCGGTCACCCTTGACGAAAGCACTTCTGTGACGCGCGATTTATCATCATGGAAGTGGACACTACCGTGATGATAATTTTGGTAATGTCATGGAACACTTCTATGACAGCACAGGTATGACTATCTTGATTCTGTCATAAATTTTTCATGGATGTACATGCATGACAGAAAACGTGACCTACTGTGACAAACACGTATCATCATGAAAGTGTCTTTTTTTGTAGTGTTCTGACAGAGTTGTTGGAGGCTTTGGCGACTTTGATGGGGGTGGAGGTGACCCCGGACACTCAATAACAGCATAAGGTGGATGTTGCGAATTTACGAGATGAGATTGCTCAAGCCAAGGAAGAGCTGGCGGCTGAGAACGCTAGGATGGCCACGGAGCGAGCTGCTTTGGATGATTAGGCACAACAGATTCAGGGTGGAGTCGTTCCGGCTTACCTTGGATCAACACGTTTCAAATGCCATCATGAGAAGGAGATACCAGAGTCGCTTACCTCTGGAGTACGATGCGAGAAACCTTTTTAACACACCGGGGGCAGGGTCCAGTGACCCATCTGTGGTGAACCGGGCGGTTGAGGCTCCCGTGACTGGAGCACCGGTTCAGCCGCATACTATGGATCCACCTCATTTGGATGTGGCTCCGCCTCAGCATGTTCCTACACTGTTGGGTCATTATTCCAACCCTTTGGATAACATGATTGTTGCGATGTCACGATTGGCGGCTCTTCCAATTAAAGGCGAGTCTCCAGCTATGATAGAGACACGGAGGGCCAGAGAACTTATTCAGACGGTTGTGGCTCAATAGGCGGCTTATTCGTATAGCCGTGAACGGATTCACTCAACCCCTTGGCCAAGACGGAGTTATAGCAGGCACATTGACTCGCCAGCAGTTTCAAGCAGTGAACAGCACCATAACCAACCTCGTAGGCATGACCCGGTGCACGATGGTGTTGATGCTCACACTTTGGTGGATCAGGGCAGGGCGCGTCGGGAGGCAGAGCTGGCGGCTCAGCTAGCAGCTCAACATCAATCTCCGGTTTATCCGTCAACATCTGTGGAGGCAGGGGTGACATCTAGAACATTGGGTGTGCCATGTTTAGTGTCGGCTCTGCGCGACGAGCGTTTTCCTAAGGATTTCAAGGGCCCTCATAAGGTGCCTAATTATACGGCGGATCAACCTCCAAAGGCATGGATTGATAGCTATGAGATGGCCATGGAGATGCTGGATGTTAGTGATGCTGCATGTGCTAAGTATTTCACCATGATGTTGGATGGGCCAGCTCGTACTTGGTTGAAAGGGCTACCCGCTAACTCCATTAGATCATGGGCGGAGTTGAAAGCCCGTTTCATCAAAAATTTAAAGACACGTGCAAGCAGCCTCTTTCGATCCTGGATTTGGATTCTTGTGTCCAAGGTGAGGGCAAGTCAACAACCAATTGGGTGCATCGGATCTCAGCTGTTATACACTCATCATACAGTATCAACGCCGGTTCAGTAGTCCTGATTGTAACACCCCGGATGTAACTTTCCCAATTTGTACTCCAACTCTTGCCGTTTTGGCTTTAAGTTATTTTATTTTCTCGGGTTCGGGTTTTTGTCTCCATGTGTTGTTGTCGTTGTCATGCATCTCATATCATGTCATCATGTGCATTGCATTTGCATACGTGTTCGTCTCTTGCATTCGAGCATTTTCCCCGTTGTCCGTTTTGCATTCCGGCGCTTCTTTCTCCTCTGGTGGTAATTTCTACCATTCTTTCGTGCGTGGGGATTAAACATTTCCGGATTGGACAGAGACTTGCCAAGCGGCCTTGGTTTACTACCGGTAGACCGCCTGTCAAGTTTCGTACCATTTGGACTTCGTTTGATACTCCAACGGTTAACCGAGGGACCGAAAAGGCCTCGTGTGTGTTGCATCCCAACACCCCTCCAATTTGGCCCAAAACCCACCTAAACCCTCTCCATCATCTAGAGCGTTCGATCACGACCGCGTGGCCGAAAACCGCACCTCATTTGGACACTCCTAGCTCCCTCTACCTCTATTTAAAGACCCCCTCTAAAATTCTCCTTCTCCTCCCCCCGAAACCCTAGTCCCCTTCGTCTCCACAC
>NW_021304428.1:0-1130 GCF_002162155.2 Triticum dicoccoides
GCACACTCAAAACACATTGAGCAACTAAACATTCATACCTGTCAGCGTCTTCAGGAGCCATGTATTGCGTCTCATGATCAGAATCATCTCCACCATGTTCTTCACGTGTAATAAGAGCCAAAGTCTCCTCATCATAGTCACTAGCGGACTCATATCCACCATCCGCGGTAGCAATCATCACACGCGGAGATTTGCATTCTCTCGCATAATGACCTCCTCCCTTACAACGACGACAAATAATATCACTTGTGTGCCCTGTTGATGCCATGGAAGACGAAGAACGCTGTGCAGGCCCCGCAGGTGCGCTCTTGGCAGATAATGGTGGTTGTGCCTGTTTTCTTGTATCACGGCTGGAGGTGGCACCGGATGGAGGTGCTGGTGCAGTTGAAGTAGAAGATGCACGTGGTGTCCATGATGAAGGTCGGCCTGCAGAAAAGTTAGTTCGCCCTAATGCTTGTCGATCCTGCACTTCACGTTCAGCTTTACAAGCAAGATGGAATAAACGAGTGATATTAGTATACTCCTTATAGTCTAGAATGGTCTGAATCTCTCTATTTAATCCACCCAGGAAACGTGCAAGCATAGCTTCATTCTCCTCAACAATACCACATCTAATCATGCCAGTTTGTAAATCCTGATAATATTCTTCTACAGAATTTTTCCCTTGTCTTAAACGCTGCAATTTTTTGAAGCAATTCACGTTGATAATATGGTGGAACCCAACGCGTACGCATAGCAGTTTTCAAAGCAGCCCAAGTAGTTGGAATAGGATATAATCTACAATGTTCAGACCACCATACACATGCAAAACTAGTGAAAGCACAAACGGCAGCAGCAACTCGTCTCTCCTCAGGATATTGTAAACATGTAAATCGTTGTTCAGTTTCTAACTCCCAAGTAAGATATATATCAGGAACATATCTACCCTCAAATGGTGGAATATTCAATTTCAGTTTAGGAATATGGACATCATCTCGTACCTGAGGTGGTGGTGCAGGCCTACCATTACGAATATATACCTGAGGTCGACCTGCTGGTGGTGGTACAGGTGGCTGCACGTAGTGTTGATTTTGATCAACCTCATCCTCATAATCTCCCACATAATCATCCTCCTCCGCATCAGCAGCAGG
>NW_021304429.1:0-3371 GCF_002162155.2 Triticum dicoccoides
CTACCTGGATAGGCAAGGCCGAGCAGCGTGAAGGAGGGTTGCCGGCGAGGAGGCGGCGGCGCTGCAAGCAAGGAGTGAAGGTTTCAACTTGGAAAGGAAGGCGGAAAGGGGGGAAATGTGGCTTTTGGTAAGGGGGGGGGACGGGGAGGTAGATATTTCCGCGAAAGCCGAAAATTTGGAATTGCTCCAGCCAAAAAATTGGCACGCAAAGTGTCATTAGACACGGTCCCTTATTTAGACACGGTCCAAAGATATTTTGTGCTGCATCTCACACGGTTGGTTATAATAAACTATGTGGGATCTACTTGATTTTTCATCTTGATTTGAATTACATAATGGGGTCACAACGGCCATGGACGGTGTTTGAATTGCTAGACCTTTTATCTGCAGTGATCATAAAAGAATTGGAATTATTCATGGTTCGTCTGGACATTTTTATGCATTAAGTGAGTTTTCAATGCATTTATGTGTATAATTCAAATTTGAACTACATGCACATGATCCAGTGCATATAAATTGGTTGGAAAATCAAATCTTTGTCCTTGGGTGCATTCTTAGGTCCCATGCAAGAAATGGGAATGAATGTCAAACACCCTGCCACCGTCACCCGGCCGCAAACATTGAGATATCTGGTTTTTAAATTCTAGTAAATCCAAAACTTGTCTGAAATTCATAAAACTTGGCATGCTATCATGGAGTGGCATCAACATGGCGTGGTAAAGTTTTTGTCCCATTTGGGGCAGGTTTGGGTATATGCTTCTCACAAACCAGAGCTTCTCACAACAAGCATGATGGTTTCGGTAGGGAACGCCCCAACTTTGAGGACGAAATGATATCCATTGCCCCTAATTGATTTCAAAAAATTTCTCATGTCGACATAGAACAACAAGAGTGTTGGGTTATTTTTGTGATTTTTCGGGGTTCGTTTGGACATCTTTATGCATTAAGTGAGTTTTGAATGCATTTATGTGCATAATTCAAATTTGAACTACATGCACATGCTCGGGTGCATATAAATTGGTTGAAAATCAAATCTCTGTCCTTGGGTGCATGCTTAGGTCCCATGCAAGAAATTGGAATGAATGTCAAGCACCGTGCCACCGTCACTCGGCCACAAACATTGAGATACCTGGTTTTTAAATTCTAGTAAATCCAAAACTCGTCTGAAATTCATGAAACTTCGCATGCTATCATGGAGCGGCAAAAACATGTCGTGGTAAAGTTTTTGTCCCATTTGGGGCAGGTTTGGGTATATGCTTCTCACAAACCAGAGCTTCTCACAACAAGCATAATGGTTTCGGTAGGCAACGCCCCAACTTTGGGGGCGAAACGATATCCATTGCCTCTTATTGCTTTCAAATTTTTTTCTCGTGTCAACACAGAACAACAGGAGTGTTGTGTTATTTTTTGTGATTTTTCGGGGTTCGTTTGGACATTTTTATGCATTAAGTGAGTTTTCAATGCATTTATGTGCATAATTCAAATTTGAACTACATGCACATGCTCCAGTGCATATAAATTGGTTGAAAAATCAAATCTTTGGTCCTTGGGTGCATGCTTAGGTCCCATGCAATAAATGGGAATGAATGTCAAGCACCGTGCCACCGTCACTCGGTCGCAAACATTGAGATATCTGGTTTTTAAATTCTAGTAAATCCAAAACTCGTCTGAAATTCATGAAACTTGGCATGCTATCATGGAGCGGCATCAACATGTCGTGGTAAAGTTTTTGTCCCATTTGGGGCAGGTTTGGGTATATGCTTCTCATAAACCAGAGCTTCTCACAACAAGCATGATGGTTTCAGATAGAACACTCGTATGCAAAGTGAGAGCAGGATTTGTGCATCTCTTGAACACAAATGGTTCTTTTGGATGACCCGTGTGAATCACTAGCGGGGCGGCGCAGTACTATTCGATTTCACAGCGGGCAGCACAGTTCCCGATACGGCTTTAATGCAGACAAGGGAGAGGGTAGCAGTTCCCGAAACGTTGAACAGCCAATGATGCATCCTCCTTTAATTAGCATCGTGTGAATGCATGAGGGAGGTAATGGGAGCACTGGGAAAAGAGGCAGCACAATGTGAATGCAACGCAGTTTGCACTCATATAAAGGCGCCCCTCCATTCCAGTGCATCTACCACATGTTACACACCTAAGCATTTGCCTAAGCACCTACACTAATAAGCGCAAAAGTGCCCACACCAGACCCATGGCGGCGATGCGCGCGAGCAGCTGTGCCAGGTGGTCCACGACGTCGGCCTGTGGCATGGCACCGTGGATCGTCTCCATACGGTGTTGGCGACGGGCTGGTGGATGGCCGCCGTCGACACCAGCTACGACTCTCAGTTGGACCAGATGACCGTTCGCAGCACCAACAGGTTCACCGTCATCAAGAAGCTCGTGGACGACATCGCTGTACTCCTCCAGCCCGCGTGCCTAGGCTCCTCATTGCCTGCCACTCTAACCGGCCTCCATGGTCGGAACCTCTTTGAAGCACTGGTTTCCCTGCGACTGCCCGCCGACGCCACGAAGAATGTCCACCTAGAGGCCGCGCTCGCCACGAGGCGCCTCACCCTGCAAGAAACCGTCGACCTACACATCTATGTGTACGAACGAATCATGTACATAGGTATCTACAAGGCCAGTGAGGTCACTATGATGTTGGCCTTCCTCAGCCAGCTGGAAGCCTTGGATGCCTTAGTTGAGAAGCACCTTGACCTCGCCACACAAGCCGCCGCTCCTTAGCCGCCGGTCGGTGGCCCGGCCGGCGCACTGAGTTGAGGAGGAGGAGGTCGTTCGTTGATTGATGCATCTTTCTTCTTGCCTCCTGTAACCACCACTGTGATTGCATCATCATGGCCTTAATTCTTATTTTGCTATTGCATTCTCGTTCCAGTCAATATAGACATGTGCGATCCCTTTGCTTAATACAGACATGTCTGTTCGAGTATTATTTTGATTGGCTTGAATGAAGGTCTATCCCACCGTTAGGCACCATGGCGCGCTCTGCTCGCGTCCGTTGGCGCGCTCTACTCGCGTCCGTCAACGCGCTCGGCTTGTGGACAGCTTTTCCTTGCGTGTTCAACAGCTATATGCATATATATATATATATATATATATATATATATATATATATAGGACAACACTATTCTAATCCTAGGATTATAATAGCTATTCTGATCATAGCGCCCTATATAGCGCGATTGGACGTTCCTGAGATCTTGAAAAAAGACCCGAATGACCATCCCCCACCTTGTGCACTTCTCACTCTCCCACTCGATACCCCGACCCACCCGCGTCGCCGCCCCTAACCCAGTGCGCCGCCGCCGCCCGGAAACCCGAGTCGCCGTCGCCGCCGCGCCCCCGCCCCC
>NW_021304430.1:0-1633 GCF_002162155.2 Triticum dicoccoides
CCGCCATCGTCGTGGATCCACAGATCCCGGGGTGGATCCTCTATCGTGGTCGCGGGGAGAAGGAACCGCATGGAGATCCGGCAGACAGCACCATTGTGGCGGGAGCGACATGGCCGCACTGCTCGATTTGAGGCCGAGGAAAGGGTGAGAAGGTGAGGGGAGGGGAAGAGGGTGGGACGGCGGAGGAGAGCGGCTGGAGGTCGGCGGTGGGGAGGGGGGAGGAGGTCATCGGCGGGGGAGACGGTGATGGCAGCGGCGGCAGAGCGAAAGGTGGAGCGCGGGCTGAACAATGTGCGTGCACGCAGCAGAAGGCAGAGCAGGGCCACATGAAGTTGTCTCATGGATTGGCTCGATCGGCAATATCGGCATCGTCGAGTTCAATCGAGCCCACCACAACCGACGGCTCAGAAGAACGGGCCTTTAACCATCACTTGTCAGTCAGTGCATCGTCGCCGTGGCCGTGTAATGCCTTGAGCTCATCTACAATCCGTGCCCAGGCTGGACCTGAACTCCTCGAAGGCCGGCGTCGGGAGGCCCTTCGTCATGATGTCGGCGAACTGCTGAGCCGTGGGTACGTGAAGGACGCGAAGCTGCCCCAAGGCCACCTTCTCTCGGACGAAGTGGATGTCCAGCTCTATGTGTTTTGTGCGCCGATGGTGGACTGGGTTGGCCGCCATGTACACGGAGGAGATGTTGTCGCAGTAGGTGACCGTGGCGGCAGGTAGCGGAACACGCAGCTCCCCGAGAAGTTGACGAAGCCAGCAACACTCAGCTACCACATTGGTGACGGGGTGGTACTGAAGGGCACCCACTAGGGCACCCACTAGGCTCCGGTACTCGGAGGCGTCCTGGACAGGTGCACCGGCGGCAGCGGAGAGCTTCGAGCGGGTGTCGATGGGTGTCGAGGCCGGCTTGCAAGTCATCATTTTAGCGCGATCCAGCAGCTCATCCGCGTATTTGCGCTGGGACAGGAAGAACCCGTCGGCCGTGCACATCACGCTGATCCCGAGGAAGTAGTGAAGGGCACCCAGGTCCTTCATGGAGAACTCGGCGAACATGCGTTGTTGGAGTTGACGGAGGAGCGCCAGCGTGGACGCCGTGAGAACGATGTCGTCGACGTAGAGTAGAAGAAAGGCGGAGCCGGTGTCGCCATGTAGCACGAACAATGACGGGTCTGCCCGGGACACCGTGAAGCCAAGGACGCCGAGGAAGGCCGCGAACCGCGCAAACCAGGCGCGAGGGGCCTGTTTCAGGCCGTACAGTGACTTGTCAAGCAGGCAGACGTGGTTGGGGAAGTTCTTGTCGATGAAGCCGGCCGGCTGTTGGCAGTAGACGCGCTCCGCGAGATGCCCATGGAGAAAGGCATTGTTCACGTCCATCTGGTGAACAGGCCAGCCTCGGCTGGCAGCCACGGTGAGCACGGTGCGAATGGTGGCGGCCTTGACGACCGGTGAGAACGTCTCGTCGAAGTCGACGCCGGGGCGTTGCGAGAACCCCCGGACCACCCATCGCGCTTTATAGCGCTCGGGGCTGCCGTCCTCCTTCAACTTGTGCCGGAACAGCCACTTACCAGTGACTATGTTGGCACCCGGCGGTCGGGGCGCAAGCGTCCAGGTCCTGTTCACCATCAGCG
>NW_021304431.1:0-1064 GCF_002162155.2 Triticum dicoccoides
AATCTGATTTTCACTCTTATTCGTCTCCTGTTTTGCTTTATTAGCTCTATTAATATCATCTTTCAAAATGGAATCAGGAGTCATAGGAAGCAAAGTAATATTTTTATCCTTATGAACAAGAGTATAGTGATTGTTTCTACCATGGTGTACAGAATTTTTATCAAATTGCCATGGTCTACCAAGTAATAAGGAACATGCTTGCATAGGTACCACATCACAATCAACATAATCAGCATATGTAGAGATACTAAAATGCACACGAACAGTACGTGTTACCTTAACCTTGCCGCTGTTGTTGAACCATTGGATGTAGTAAGGATGTGGATGTGGTCTTGTGGTGAGAGAAAGCTTCTCCACCATCTCCATGCTAGCCAAGTTGTTGCTGCTCCCTCCGTCTATTATGACGCGCACAGAACGTTCCTTGACAACTCCCTTGGTGATGAGGACATCAATACAATTGTTACACCCACAGCCCCTGCTGCTATACATACTGGACCAATTACTAGAGCTCGTGCACGCCAACTAAATTACCAGGTACTTTCGTTTCTTGGTAATGATTCTAATGTTCATGAGAATATCATGCTGCCTAAATTGGATACATTTGTTTTGCTTACAAATGAAGGGCCTAGCTTGGAGAAGGATGAACATTGGAGCAAGAACAAGCATGGAGATGATGGCATGCGCAAGGGAAACAAGAACGGAGTTACAAGTGATGATTTCAGGACTTTGAAGCCACCATAATGGGTGCATGAAGCCTTGGACGAAATATACAAGATGCCACTTCATAAATTTCGTCCCGAGGCTATTTTAGGTGCTGCGACACCTTATTATTGGGCCAGGCCCATGTAATTTCGAAATACATAAGTATAGGCTATTTTTAGAGTCCGTATGTGTGGGGAAACAAGAGATAGGGTTGATTTCGGACCCCTCCACCAAGGGCCACGAAATTCCCCCCTCTTCCTCCATATATACAGCCCTTAGGGCATCGTTTAGACTTCGGGTTTTGTTTAGATCAAAAGTTCGCCATAGCTGCAACTTCGCGTACTTCGTTTGTGTTCAACGAC
>NW_021304432.1:0-10170 GCF_002162155.2 Triticum dicoccoides
TTGAACTACAAGGTCCTATTACGTGCAGGTCATCGACACTCGCCGTTTTGGCTGATTCGACCCGTCTCATGGGCTATTGCTCACCTTTTTGAGGTCCTGGAGCGATTTCCACGATTAATGATCCCCGAGGTGTGTTTACGTGTAGGTCATCAACACTTGCAGTTTTGGCCGATTTTGGCGCATTTCGTGGACTATTACTCACCATTTTGAGGTCTTGGAGCGATTTCCACGATGGATGAACCTCGAGGTGCATTTACCTATCGGTGATCAACACTCGTAGGTTTGGCCGATTCTGGCCCGTTTCATGGACTATTAATGACCATTTTGGGGTCCCGAAGCGATTTTCTTGGTTTATGGACCCCAAGGTGTGCTTACGTGCATGATATTAACACTCGCCATTTTGGCCGATTCTGGCCCATTTCGTGGACTATTACTCACCGTTTTGGGATCCCAGAGCGACTTTTATGGTTGCTGAACCCCAAGGTGCGCTTATGTATCGTTCATCAACACTCACCTCTTTGATGATTCTGACCCGTTTCATAGACTATTACTCACCATTTTGGGGTAAGGAGCAATTTCCATGGTTACTGAACCCCGAGGTGCGCTTACATGTAGGTCATTAACACTCACAATTTTCGCTGATTCTGGCCCGTTTCGTGGACTATTAATCACCATTTTGGGGTCCCGAAGCGATTTTAATGGTTGCTGAACCCCGAGATGCGCTTACATGTCATTCATCAACATTCTCCGTTTTGCCCGATTCTGGCCCGTTTCATGGGCTATTACTCACCATTTTGGGGTCCCTATGGGATTTCCTTGCTTCTTGAACTACAAGGTCCTATTACGTGCAGGTCATCGACACTCGCCGTTTTGGCTGATTCGACCCGTCTCATGGGCTATTGCTCACCTTTTTGAGGTCCTGGAGCGATTTCCACGATTAATGATCCCTGAGGTGCGTTTACGTGTAGGTCATCAACACTTGCAGTTTTTCCCGATTTTGGCGCATTTCGTGGACTATTACTCACCATTTTGAGGTCTTGGAGCGATTTCCACGATGGATGAACCTCGGGGTGCATTTACCTATCGGTAATCAACACTCGCAGGTTTGGCCGATTCTGGCCCGTTTCATCGACTATTAATGAATATTTTGGGGTCCCGAAGCGATTTTCTTGGTTTATGGACCCCAAGGTGCGCTTACGTGCGTGACATTAACACTCGCCATTTTGGCCGATTCTGGCCCATTTCGTGGACTATTACTCACCATTTTGGGATCCCACAGCGACTTTTATGGTTGCTGAACCCCAAGGTGCGCTTATGTATCGTTCATCAGCACTCACCTCTTTGATGATTCTGACCCGTTTCATAGACTATTACTCACCGTTTTGGGGTACGGAGCAATTTCCATGGTTACTGAACCCCGAGGTGCGCTTACGTGCAGGTCATTAACACTCGCTGTTTTGGCCGATTCTGGCCCGTTTCGTGGACTACTACTCACCAATTTGGGGTCCTAGAGCGTTTTTTATGGTTGCCGAAGCCCAAGGTGTGATTAGGTGTCGTTCATCAACACTCGCCATTTTGGCCGATTCTGGATATTACTCATTGATTTGGGGTTTTGGAGCGATTTTATGGTTACTGAACCCTAATGTGCGCTTACGTGTAGGTCATTAACACTCACAATTTTCGCTGATTCTGGCCCGTTTCGTGGACTATTAATCACCATTTTGGGGTCCCGAAGCGATTTTAATGGTTGCTGAACCCCAAGATGCGCTTACGTGTCATTCATCAACACTCTCCGTTTTGCCCGATTCTGGCCCATTTCATGGGCTATTACTCACCATTTTGGGGTCCCTGTGCGATTTCCTTACTTCTTGAACTACAAGGTCCTATTACGTGCAGGTCATCGACACTCGCCGTTTTGGCTGATTCGACCCGTCTCATGAGCTATTGCTCACCTTTTTGAGGTCCTGGAGCGATTTCCACGATTAATGATCCCCGAGGTGTGTTTACGTGTAGGTCATCAACACTTGCAGTTTTGGCCGATTTTGGCGCATTTCGTGGACTATTACTCACCATTTTGAGGTCTTGGAGCGATTTCCACGATGGATGAACCTCGAGGTGCATTTACCTATCGGTGATCAACACTCGTAGGTTTGGCCGATTCTGGCCCGTTTCATGGACTATTAATGACCATTTTGGGGTCCCGAAGCGATTTTCTTGGTTTATGGACCCCAAGGTGTGCTTACGTGCATGATATTAACACTCTCCATTTTGGCCGATTCTGGCCCATTTCATGGACTATTACTCACCGTTTTGGGATCCCAGAGCGACTTTTATGGTTGCTGAACCCCAAGGTGCGCTTATGTATCGTTCATCAGCACTCACCTCTTTGATGATTCTGACCCGTTTCATAGACTATTACTCACCATTTTGGGGTAAGGAGCAATTTCCATGGTTACTGAACCCCGAGGTGCGCTTACATGTAGGTCATTAACACTCACAATTTTCGCTGATTCTGGCCCGTTTCGTGGACTATTAATCACCATTTTGGGGTCCCGAAGCGATTTTAATGGTTGCTGAACCCCAAGATGCGCTTACGTGTCATTCATCAACACTCTCCGTTTTGCCCGATTCTGGCCCATTTCATGGGCTATTACTCACCATTTTGGGGTCCCTGTGCGATTTCCTTACTTCTTGAACTACAAGGTCCTATTACGTGCAGGTCATCGACACTCGCCGTTTTGGCTGATTCGACCCGTCTCATGGGCTATTGCTCACCTTTTTGAGGTCCTGGAGCGATTTCCACGATTAATGATCCCCGAGGTGTGTTTACGTGTAGGTCATCAACACTTGCAGTTTTGGCCGATTTTGGCGCATTTCGTGGACTATTACTCACCATTTTGAGGTCTTGGAGCGATTTCCACGATGGATGAACCTCGAGGTGCATTTACCTATCGGTGATCAACACTCGCAGGTTTGGCCGATTCTGGCCCGTTTCATGGACTATTAATGACCATTTTGGGGTCCCGAAGCGATTTTCTTGGTTTATGGACCCCAAGGTGTGTTTACGTGCATGATATTAACACTCGCCATTTTGGCCGATTCTGGCCCATTTCGTGGACTATTACTCACCGTTTTGGGATCCCACAGCAACTTTTATGGTTGCTGAACCCCAAGGTGCGCTTATGTATCGTTCATCAGCACTCACCTCTTTGATGATTCTGACCCGTTTCATAGACTATTACTCACCATTTTGGGGTAAGGAGCAATTTCCATGGTTACTGAACCCCGAGGTGCGCTTAGGTGCAGGTCATTAACACTCGCTGTTTTGGCCGATTCTGGCCCATTTCGTGTACTACTACTCACCAATTTGGGGTCGCAGAGCGTTTTTTATGGTTGTCGAAGCCCAAGGTGTGATTAGGTATCGTTCATCAACACTCACCATTTTGGCCGATTTTGGCCCATTTCATGGGATATTACTCATTGATTTGGGGTTTTGGAGCGATTTTATGGTTACTGAACCCTAATGTGCGCTTACGTGTAGGTCATTAACACTCACAATTTTCGCTGATTCTGGCCCGTTTCGTGGACTATTAATCACCATTTTGGGGTCCCGAAGCGATTTTAATGGTTGCTGAACCCCAAGATGCGCTTACATGTCATTCATCAACACTCTCCGTTTTGCCCGATTCTGGCCCGTTTCATGGGCTATTACTCACCATTTTGGGGTCCCTATGGGATTTCCTTGCTTCTTGAACTACAAGGTCCTATTACGTGCAGGTCATCGACACTCGCCGTTTTGGCTGATTCGACCCGTCTCATGGGCTATTGCTCACCTTTTTGAGGTCCTGGAGCGATTTCCACGATTAATGATCCCTGAGGTGCGTTTACGTGTAGGTCATCAACACTTGCAGTTTTGGCCGATTTTGGCGCATTTCGTGGACTATTACTCACCATTTTGAGGTCTTGGAGCGATTTCCACGATGGATGAACCTCGAGGTTCATTTACCTATCGGTGATCAACACTCGCAGGTTTGGCCGATTCTGGCCCGTTTCATGGACTATTAATGACCATTTTGGGGTCCCGAAGCGATTTTCTTGGTTTATGGACCCCAAGGTGTGTTTACGTGCATGATATTAACACTCGCCATTTTGGCCGATTCTGGCCCATTTCGTGGACTATTACTCACCATTTTGGGATCCCAGAGCGACTTTTATGGTTGCTGAACCCCAAGGTGCGCTTATGTATCGTTCATCAGAACTCACCTCTTTGATGATTCTGACCCGTTTCATAGACTATTACTCACCGTTTTGGGGTACGGAGCAATTTCCATGGTTACTGAACCCCGAGGTGCGCTTACGTGCAGGTCATTAACACTCGCTGTTTTGGCCGATTCTGGCCCGTTTCGTGGACTACTACTCACCAATTTTAGGTCCTAGAGCGTTTTTTATGGTTGCCGAAGCCCAAGGTGTGATTAGGTGTCGTTCATCAACACTCGCCATTTTGGCCGATTCTGGATATTACTCATTGATTTGGGGTTTTGGAGCGATTTTATGGTTACTGAACCCTAATGTGCGCTTACGTGTAGGTCATTAACACTCACAATTTTCGCTGATTCTGGCCCGTTTCGTGGACTATTAATCACCATTTTGGGGTCCCGAAGCGATTTTAATGGTTGCTGAATCCCAAGATGCGCTTACGTGTCATTCATCAACACTCTCCGTTTTGCCCGATTCTGGCCCATTTCATGGGCTATTACTCACCATTTTGGGGTCCCTGTGCGATTTCCTTACTTCTTGAACTACAAGGTCCTATTACGTGCAGGTCATCGACACTCGCCGTTTTGGCTGATTCGACCCGTCTCATGGGCTATTGCTCACCTTTTTGAGGTCCTGGAGCGATTTCCACGATTAATGATCCTCGAGGTGTGTTTACGTGTAGGTCATCAACACTTGCAGTTTTGGCCGATTTTGGCGCATTTCATGGACTATTACTCACCATTTTGAGGTCTTGGAGCGATTTCCACGATGGATGAACCTCGAGGTGCATTTACCTATCGGTGATCAACACTCGCAGGTTTGGCCGATTCTGGCCCGTTTCATGGACTATTAATGACCATTTTGGGGTCCCGAAGCGATTTTCTTGGTTTATGGACCCCAAGGTGTGTTTACGTGCATGATATTAACACTCGCCATTTTGGCCGATTCTGGCCCATTTCGTGGACTATTACTCACCGTTTTGGGATCCCAGAGCGACTTTTATGGTTGCTGAACCCCAAGGTGCGCTTATGTATCGTTCATCAGCACTCACCTCTTTGATGATTCTGACCCGTTTCATAGACTATTACTCACCATTTTGGGGTAAGGAGCAATTTCCATGGTTACTGATCCCCGAGGTGCGCTTAGGTGCAGGTCATTAACACTCGCTGTTTTGGCCGATTCTGGCCCATTTCGTGTACTACTACTCACCAATTTGGGGTCGCAGAGCGTTTTTTATGGTTGTCGAAGCCCAAGGTGTGATTAGGTATCGTTCATCAACACTCACCATTTTGGCCGATTCTGGCCCATTTCATGGGATATTACTCATTGATTTGGGGTTTTGGAGCGATTTTATGGTTACTGAACCCTAATGTGCGCTTACGTGTAGGTCATTAACACTCACAATTTTCGCTGATTCTGGCCCGTTTCGTGGACTATTAATCACCATTTTGGGGTCCCGAAGCGATTTTAATGGTTGCTGAACCCCAAGATGCGCTTACATGTCATTCATCAACACTCTCCGTTTTGCCCGATTCTGGCCCGTTTCATGGGCTATTACTCACCATTTTGGGGTCCCTATGGGATTTCCTTGCTTCTTGAACTACAAGGTCCTATTACGTGCAGGTCATCGACACTCGCCGTTTTGGCTGATTCGACCCGTCTCATGGGCTATTGCTCACCTTTTTGAGGTCCTGGAGCGATTTCCACGATTAATGATCCCTGAGGTGCGTTTACGTGTAGGTCATCAACACTTGCAGTTTTGGCCGATTTTGGCGCATTTCGTGGACTATTACTCACCATTTTGAGGTCTTGGAGCGATTTCCACGATGGATGAACCTCGAGGTTCATTTACCTATCGGTGATCAACACTCGCAGGTTTGGCCGATTCTGGCCCGTTTCATGGACTATTAATGACCATTTTGGGGTCCTGAAGCGATTTTCTTGGTTTATGGACCCCAAGGTGTGTTTACGTGCATGATATTAACACTCGCCATTTTGGCCGATTCTGGCCCATTTCGTGGACTATTACTCACCATTTTGGGATCCCAGAGCGACTTTTATGGTTGCTGAACCCCAAGGTGCGCTTATGTATCGTTGATCAGAACTCACCTCTTTGATGATTCTGACCCGTTTCATAGACTATTACTCACCGTTTTGGGGTACGGAGCAATTTCCATGGTTACTGAACCCCGAGGTGCGCTTACGTGCAGGTCATTAACACTCGCTGTTTTGGCCGATTCTGGCCCGTTTCGTGGACTACTACTCACCAATTTTAGGTCCTAGAGCGTTTTTTATGGTTGCCGAAGCCCAAGGTGTGATTAGGTGTCGTTCATCAACACTCGCCATTTTGGCCGATTCTGGATATTACTCATTGATTTGGGGTTTTGGAGCGATTTTATGGTTACTGAACCCTAATGTGCGCTTACGTGTAGGTCATTAACACTCACAATTTTCGCTGATTCTGGCCCGTTTCGTGGACTATTAATCACCATTTTGGGGTCCCGAAGCGATTTTAATGGTTGCTGAACCCCAAGATGCGCTTACGTGTTATTCATCAACACTCTCCGTTTTGCCCGATTCTGGCCCATTTCATGGGCTATTACTCGCCATTTTGGGGTCCCTGTGCGATTTCCTTACTTCTTGAACTACAAGGTCCTATTACGTGCAGGTCATCGACACTCGCCGTTTTGGCTGATTCGACCCGTCTCATGGGCTATTGCTCACCTTTTTGAGGTCCTGGAGCGATTTCCACGATTAATGATCCTCGAGGTGTGTTTACGTGTAGGTCATCAACACTTGCAGTTTTGGCCGATTTTGGCGCATTTCATGGACTATTACTCACCATTTTGAGGTCTTGGAGCGATTTCCACGATGGATGAACCTCGGGGTGCATTTACCTATCGGTAATCAACACTCGCAGGTTTCGCCGATTCTGGCCCGTTTCATCGACTATTAATGAATATTTTGGGGTCCCGAAGCGATTTTCTTGGTTTATGGACCCCAAGGTGCGCTTACGTGCGTGACATTAACACTCGCCATTTTGACCGATTCTGGCCCATTTCGTGGACTATTACTCACCATTTTGGGATCCCAGAGCGACTTTTATGGTTGCTGAACCCCAAGGTGCGCTTATGTATCGTTCATCAGCACTCACCTCTTTGATGATTCTGACCCATTTCATAGACTATTACTCACCGTTTTGGGGTACGGAGCAATTTCCATGGTTACTGAACCCCGAGGTGCGCTTACGTGCAGGTCATTAACACTCGCTGTTTTGGCCGATTCGGGCCCGTTTCGTGGACTACTACTCACCAATTTGGGGTCCTAGAGCGTTTTTTATGGTTGCCGAAGCCCAAGGTGTCATTAGGTGTCGTTCATCAACACTCGCCATTTTGGCCGATTCTGGATATTACTCATTGATTTGGGGTTTTGGAGCGATTTTATGGTTACTGAACCCTAATGTGCGCTTACGTGTAGGTCATTAACACTTACAACTTTCGCTGATTCTAGCCCGTTTCGTGGACTATTAATCACCATTTTGGGGTCCCGAAGCGATTTTAATGGTTGCTGAACCCCAAGATGCGCTTACGTGTCATTCATCAACACTCTCCGTTTTGCCCGATTCTGGCCCATTTCATGGGTTATTACTCACCATTTTGGGGTCCCTGTGCGATTTCCTTACTTCTTGAACTACAAGGTCCTATTACGTGCAGGTGATCGACACTCGCCGTTTTGGCTGATTCGACCCGTCTCATGGGCTATTGCTCACCTTTTTGATGTCCTGGAGCGATTTCCACGATTAATGATCCCCGAGATGCGTTTATGTGTAGGTCATCAACACTTGCAGTTTTGGCCGATTTTGGCGCATTTCATGGACTATTACTCACCATTTTCAGGTCTTGGAGCGATTTCCACGATTGATGAACCTCGGTGTGCATTTACCTATCGGTCATCAACACTCGCAGGTTTGGCCGATTCTGGCCCGTTTCGTGGACTATTACTGACCGTTTTGGGGTCCCGAAGCGATTTTCTTGGTTTATGGACCCCATGGTGCGCTTACGTGCATGACATTAAGACTCGCCATTTTGGCCGATTCTGGCCCATTTCTTGGACTATTACTCACCGTTTTGGGATCCCAGAGCAACTTTTATGGTTGCTGAACCCCAAGGTGCGCTTACATATCGTTCATCAACACTCACCTCTTTGACGATTCTGACCCGTTTCATAGACTATTACTCACCGTTTTGGGGTAAGGAGCAAATTCCATGGTTACTGAACCCCGAGGTGCGCTTACGTGCAGGTCATTAACACTCGCTGTTTTGGTCAATTCTGGCCCGTTTCGTGGACTACTACTCACCAATTTGGGGTCCCAGAGCGATTTTTATGGTTGTCGAAGCCCAAGGTGTGCTTACGTGTCGTTCATCAACACTCGCCATTTTGGCTGATTCTGGCCCGTTTCATGGGCTATTACTCATTGATTTGGGGTTTCAGAGCGATTTTATGGTTACTGAACCCTAACGTGCGCTTACGTGTACATCATTAGCACTCACAATTTTCGCTGATTCTGGCCCGTTTCGTGGACTATTAATCACCATTTTGGGGTCCCGAAGCGATTTTAATGGTTGCTGAACCCCAAGAAGCGCTTACGTGTCATTCATCAACACTCTCCGTTTTGCCCGATTCTGGCCCGTTTCATGGGCTATTACTCACCATTTTGGGGTCCCTATGCGATTTCCTTGCTTGTTGAACTACAAGGTCCTATTACGTGCAGGTCATCGACACTCGCCGTTTTGGCTGATTCGACCCGTCTCATGGGCTATTGCTCACCTTTTTGAGGTCCTGGAGCGATTTCCACAATTAATGATCCCCGAGGTGTGTTTACATGTAGGTCATCAACACTTGCAGTTTTGGCCGATTTCGGCGCATTTCGTTGACTATTACTCACCATTTTGAGGTCTTGGAGCGATTTCCATGATGGATGAACCTCGGGGTGCATTTACCTATCGGTGATCAACACTCGCAGGTTTGGCCGATTCTGGCCCGTTTCATGGACTATTAATGAATATTTTGGGGTCCCGAAGCGATTTCCTTGGTTTATGGACCCCAAGGTGCGCTTACATGCGTGACATTAACACTCGCCATTTTGGCCGATTCTGGCCCATTTCGTGGACTATTACTCACCATTTTGGGATCCCAGAGCGACTTTTATGGTTGCTAAACCCCAAGGTGCGCTTATGTATCGTTCATCAGCACTCACCTCTTTGATGATTCTGACCCGTTTCATAGACTATTACTCACCGTTTTGGGGTAAGGAGCAATTTCCATGGTTACTGAACCCCGAGGTGCGCTTACGTGCAGGTCATTAACACTCGCTGTTTTGGCCGATTCTGGCCCGTTTCGTGGACTACTACTCACCAATTTGGGGTCCCAGAGCGTTTTTTATGGTTGCCGAAGCCCAAGGTGTGATTAGGTGTCGTTCATCAACACTCGCCATTTTGGCCGATTCTGGATATTACTCATTGATTTGGGGTTTTGGAGCGATTTTATGGTTACTGAACCCTAATGTGCGCTTACGTGTAGGTCATTAACACTCACAATTTTCGCTGATTCTGGCACGTTTCGTGGACTATTAATCACCATTTTGGGATCCCGAAGCGGTTTTAATGGTTGCTGAACCCCAAGATGCGCTTACGTGTCATTCATCAACACTCTCCGTTTTGCCCGATTCTGGCCCGTTTCATGGTCTATTACTCACCATTTTGGGGTCCCTGTGCGATTTCCTTGCTTCTTGAACTACAAGGTCCTATTACGTGCAGGTCATCAACACTCGCCGTTTTGGCTGATTCGACCCGTCTCATGGGCTATTGCTCACCTTTTTGATGTCCTGGAGCGATTTCCACGATTAATGATCCC
>NW_021304432.1:10357-12238 GCF_002162155.2 Triticum dicoccoides
GAGATGCGTTTACGTGTAGGTCATCAACACTTGCAGTTTTGGCCGATTTTGGCGCATTTCGTGGACTATTACTCACCATTTTGAGATCTTGGAGCGATTTCCACGATTGATGAACCTCGGTGTGCATTTACCTATCGGTCATCAACACTCGCAGGTTTGGCCGATTCTGGCCCGTTTCGTGGACTATTACTGACCGTTTTGGGGTCCCAAAGCGATTTTCTTGGTTTATGGACCCCATGGTGCGCTTACGTGCATGACATTAAGACTCGCCATTTTGGCCGATTCTGGCCCATTTCATGGACTATTACTCACCGTTTTGGGATCCCAGAGCAACTTTTATGGTTGCTGAACCCCAAGGTGCGCTTACATATCGTTCATCAACACTCACCTCTTTGACGATTCTGACCCGTTTCATAGACTATTACTCACCGTTTTGGGGTAAGGAGCAAATTCCATGGTTACTGAACCCCGAGGTGCGCTTACGTGCAGGTCATTAACACTCGCTGTTTTGGTCGATTCTGGCCCGTTTTGTGGACTACTACTCACCAATTTGGGGTCCCAGAGCGATTTTTATGGTTGCCGAAGCCCAAGGTGTGCTTACGTGTCGTTCATCAACACTCGCCATTTTGGCCGATTCTGGCCCGTTTCATGGGCTATTACTCATTGATTTGGGGTTTCAGAGCGATTTTATGGTTACTGAACCCTAATGTGAGCTTACGTGTAGATCATTAACACTCACAATTTTCGCTGATTCTGGCCCGTTTCGTGGACTATTAAGCACCATTTTGGGGTCCCGAAGCGATTTTAATGGTTGCTGAACCCCAAGAAGCGCTTACGTGCCATTCATCAACACTCTCCGTTTTGCCCGATTCTGGCCCGTTTCATGGGCTATTACTCACCATTTTGGGGTCCCTGTGCGATTTCCTTGCTTGTTGAACTACATGGTCCTATTACGTGCAGGTCATCGACACTCGCTGTTTTGGCTGATTCGACCCGTCTCATGGGCTATTGCTCACCTTTTTGAGGTCCTGGAGCGATTTCCACGATTAATGATCCCCGAGGTGTGTTTACGTGTAGGTCATCAACACTTGCAGTTTTGGCCGATTTTGGCGCATTTCGTTGACTATTACTCACCATTTTGAGGTCTTGGAGCGATTTCCACGATGGATGAACCTCTGGGTGCATTTACCTATCGGTGATCAACACTCGCAGGTTTGGCCGATTCTGGCCCGTTTCATGGACTATTAATGAATATTTTGGGGTCCCGAAGCGATTTCCTTGGTTTATGGACCCCAAGGTGCACTTACGTGCGTGACATTAACACTCGCCATTTTGGCCGATTCTGGCCCATTTCGTGGACTATTACTCACCATTTTGGGATCCCAGAGCGACTTTTATGGTTGCTGAACCCCAAGGTGCGCTTATGTATCGTTCATCAGCACTCACCTCTTTGAGGATTCTGACCCGTTTCATAGACTATTACTCACCGTTTTGGGGTGAGGAGCAATTTCCATGGTTACTGAACCCCGAGGTGCGCTTACGTGCAGGTCATTAACACTCGCTGTTTTGGCCGATTCTGGCCCGTTTCGTGGACTACTACTCACCAATTTGGGGTCCCAGAGCGTTTTTTATGGTTGCCGAAGCCCAAGGTGTGATTAGGTGTCGTTCATCAACACTCGCCATTTTGGCCGATTCTGGATATTACTCATTGATTTGGGGTTTTGGAGCGATTTTATGGTTACTGAACCGTAATGTGCGCTTACGTGTAGGTCGTTAACACTCACAATTTTCGCTGATTCTGGCCCGTTTCGTGGACTATTCATCACCATTTTGGGGTCCCGAAGCGATTTTAATGGTTGTTGAACCCCAAGATGCGCTTAC
>NW_021304432.1:12248-12642 GCF_002162155.2 Triticum dicoccoides
TGTCATTCATCAACACTCTCCGTTTTGGCCGATTCTGGCCCGTTTCATGGGCTATTACTCACCATTTTGGGGTCCCTGTGCGATTTCCTTGCTTCTTGAACTACAAGGTCCTATTACGTGCAGGTCATCGACACTCGCCGTTTTGGCTGATTCGACCCGTCTCATGGGCTATTGCTCACCTTTTTGATGTCCTGGAGCGATTTCCACGATTAATGATCCCCGAGATGCGTTTACGTGTAGGTCATCAACACTTGCAGTTTTGGCCGATTGTGGCGCATTTCGTGGACTATTACTCACCATTTTGAGATCTTGGAGCGATTTCCATGATTGATGAACCTCGGTGTGCATTTACCTATCGGTCATCAACACTCGCAGGTTTGGCCGATTCTGGCCC
>NW_021304432.1:13485-14219 GCF_002162155.2 Triticum dicoccoides
TGGACTATTACTCACCGTTTTGGGATCCCAGAGCAACTTTTATGGTTGCTGAACCCCAAGGTGCGCTTACATATCGTTCATCAACACTCACCTCTTTGACGATTCTGACCCGTTTCATAGACTATTACTCACCGTTTTGGGGTAAGGAGCAAATTCCATGGTTACTGAACCCCGAGGTGCGCTTACGTGCAGGTCATTAACACTCGCTGTTTTGGTCGATTCTGGCCCGTTTTGTGGACTACTACTCACCAATTTGGGGTCCCAGAGCGATTTTTATGGTTGCCGAAGCCCAAGGTGTGCTTACGTGTCGTTCATCAACACTCGCCATTTTGGCCGATTCTGGCCCGTTTCATGGGCTATTACTCATTGATTTGGGGTTTCAGAGCGATTTTATGGTTACTGAACCCTAATGTGAGCTTACGTGTAGATCATTAACACTCACAATTTTCGCTGATTCTGGCCCGTTTCGTGGACTATTAAGCACCATTTTGGGGTCCCGAAGCGATTTTAATGGTTGCTGAACCCCAAGAAGCGCTTACGTGCCATTCATCAACACTCTCCGTTTTGCCCGATTCTGGCCCGTTTCATGGGCTATTACTCACCATTTTGGGGTCCCTGTGCGATTTCCTTGCTTGTTGAACTACATGGTCCTATTACGTGCAGGTCATCGACACTCGCTGTTTTGGCTGATTCGACCCGTCTCATGGGCTATTGCTCACCTTTTTGAGGTCCTG
>NW_021304432.1:15101-28487 GCF_002162155.2 Triticum dicoccoides
TGTCATTCATCAACACTCTCCGTTTTGGCCGATTCTGGCCCGTTTCATGGGCTATTACTCACCATTTTGGGGTCCCTGTGCGATTTCCTTGCTTCTTGAACTACAAGGTCCTATTACGTGCAGGTCATCGACACTCGCCGTTTTGGCTGATTCGACCCGTCTCATGGGCTATTGCTCACCTTTTTGATGTCCTGGAGCGATTTCCACGATTAATGATCCCCGAGATGCGTTTACGTGTAGGTCATCAACACTTGCAGTTTTGGCCGATTGTGGCGCATTTCGTGGACTATTACTCACCATTTTGAGATCTTGGAGCGATTTCCATGATTGATGAACCTCGGTGTGCATTTACCTATCGGTCATCAACACTCGCAGGTTTGGCCGATTCTGGCCCATTTCGTGGACTATTACTGACCGTTTTGGGGTCCTGAAGCGATTTTCTTGGTTTATGGACCCCATGGTGCGCTTACGTGCATGACATTAAGACTCGCCATTTTGGCCGATTCTGGCCCATTTGATGGACTATTACTCACCGTTTTGGGATCCCAAAGCAACTTTTATGGTTGCTGAACCCCAAGGTGCGCTTACATATCGTTCATCAACACTCACCTCTTTGAGGATTCTGACCCGTTTCATAGACTATTACTCACCGTTTTGGGGTAAGGAGCAATTTCCATGGTTACTGAACCCCGAGGTGCGCTTACGTGCAGGTCATTAACACTCGCTGTTTTGGTCAATTCTGGCCCGTTTCGTGGACTACTACTCACCAATGTGGGGTCCCAGAGCGTTTTTTATGGTTGCCGAAGCCCAAGGTGTGATTCGGTGTCGTTCATCAACACTCTCCATTTTGGCCGATTCTGGATATTACTCATTGATTTGGGGTTTTGGAGCGATTTTATGGTTACTGAACCCTAATGTGCGCTTACGTGTAGGTCGTTAACACTCACAATTTTCGCTGATTCTGGCCCGTTTCATGGACTATTAATCACCATTTTGGGGTCCCGAAGCAATTTTAATGGTTGTTGAACCCCAAGATGCGCTTACGTGTCATTCATCAACACTCTCCGTTTTGCCCGATTCTGGCCCGTTTCATGGGCTATTACTCACCATTTTGGGGTCCCTGTGTGATTTCCTTGCTTCTTGAACTACAAGGTCCTATTACGTGCAGGTGATCGACACTCGCCGTTTTGGCTGATTCAACCCGTCTCATGGGCTATAGCTCACCTTTTTGAGGTCCTGGAGCGATTTCCACGATTAATGATTCCCGAGGTGCGTTTACGTGTAGGTCATCAACACTTGCAGTTTTGGCCGATTTTGGCGCATTTCGTGGACTATTACTCACCATTTTGAGGTCTTGGAGCGATTTCCACGATTGATGAACCTCAGTGTGCATTTACCTATCGGTCATCAACACTTGCAGGTTTGGCCGATTCTGGCCCGTTTCGTGGACTATTACTGACCGTTTTGGGGTCCTGAAGCGATTTTCTTGGTTTATGGACCCCATGGTGCGCTTACGTGCATGACGTTAAGACTCGCCATTTTGGCCGATTCTGGCCCATTTCGTGGACTATTACTCACCGTTTTGGGATCCCAGAGCAACTTTTATGGTTGCTGAACCCCAAGGTGCGCTTACATATCGTTCATCAACACTCACCTCTTTGACGATTCTGACCCGTTTCATAGACTATTACTCACCGTTTTGGGGTAAGGAGAAAATTCCATGGTTACTGAACCCCGAGGTGCGCTTACGTGCAGGTCATTAACACTCGCTGTTTTGGTCAATTCTGGCCCGTTTCGTGGACTACTACTCACCAATTTGGGGTCCCAGAGCGATTTTTATGGTTGCCGAAGCCCAAGGTGTGCTTACGTGTCGTTCATCAACA
Source organism: Triticum dicoccoides (assembly GCF_002162155.2). NCBI lineage: Eukaryota > Viridiplantae > Streptophyta > Magnoliopsida > Poales > Poaceae > Triticum > Triticum dicoccoides. The sequence goes on from NW_021304432.1 coordinate 16,985, forward strand.
CTCGCCATTTTGGCCGATTCTGGCCCGTTTCATGGGCTATTACTCATTGATTTGGGGTTTCAGAGCGATTTTATGGTTACTGAACCCTAATGTGCGCTTACGTGTAGATCATTAGCACTCACAATTTTCGCTGATTCTGGCCCGTTTCGTGGACTATTAATCACCATTTTGGGGTCCCGAAGCGATTTTAATGGTTGCTGAACCCCAAGAAGCGCTTACGTGTCATTCATCAACACTCTCCGTTTTGCCCGATTCTGGCCCGTATCATGGGCTATTACTCACCATTTTGGGGTCCCTATGCGATTTCCTTGCTTGTTGAACTACAAGGTCCTATTACGTGCAGGTCATCGACACTCGCCGTTTTGGCTGATTCGACCCATCTCATGGGCTATTGCTCACCTTTTTGAGGTCCTGGAGCGATTTCCACGATTAATGATCCCCGAGGTGTGTTTACGTGTAGGTCATCAACACTTGCAGTTTTGGCCGATTTCGGCGCATTTCGTTGACTATTACTCACCATTTTGAGGTCTTGGAGCGATTTCCACGATGGATGAACCTCGGGGTGCATTTACCTATCGGTGATCAACACTCGCAGGTTTGGCCGATTCTGGCCCGTTTCATGGACTATTAATGAATATTTTGGGGTCCCGAAGCGATTTCCTTGGTTTATGGACCCCAAGGTGCGCTTACGTGCGTGACATTAACACTCGCCATTTTGGCCGATTCTGGCCCATTTCGTGGACTATTACTCACCATTTTGGGATCCCAGAGCGACTTTTATGGTTGCTAAACCCCAAGGTGCGCTTATGTATCGTTCATCAGCACTCACCTCTTTGATGATTCTAAGCCGTTTCATAGACTATTACTCACCGTTTTGGGGTAAGGAGCAATTTCCATGGTTACTGAACCCCGAGGTGCGCTTACGTGCAGGTCATTAACACTCGCTGTTTTGGCCGATTCTGGCCCGTTTCGTGGACTACTACTCACCAATTTGGGGTCCCAGAGCGTTTTTTATGGTTGCCGAAGCCCAAGGTGTGATTAGGTGTCGTTCATCAACACTCGCCATTTTGGCCGATTCTGGATATTACTCATTGATTTGGGGTTTTGGAGCGATTTTATGGTTACTGAACCCTAATGTGCGCTTACGTGTAGGTCATTAACACTCACAATTTTCGCTGATTCTGGCACGTTTCGTGGACTATTAATCACCATTTTGGGATCCCGAAGCGGTTTTAATGGTTGTTGAACCCCAAGATGCGCTTACGTGTCATTCATCAACACTCTCCGTTTTGCCCGATTCTGGCCCGTTTCATGGTCTATTACTCACCATTTTGGGGTCCCTGTGCGATTTCCTTGCTTCTTGAACTACAAGGTCCTATTACGTGCAGGTCATCGACACTCGCCGTTTTGGCTGATTCGACCCGTCTCATGGGCTATTGCTCACCTTTTTGATGTCCTGGAGCGATTTCCATGATTAATGATCCCCGAGATGCGTTTACGTGTAGGTCATCAACACTTGCAGTTTTGGCCGATTTTGGCGCATTTCGTGGACTATTACTCACCATTTTGAGATCTTGGAGCGATTTCCACGATTGATGAACCTCGGTGTGCATTTACTTATCGGTCATCAACACTCGCAGGTTTGGCCGATTCTGGCCCGTTTTGTGGACTATTACTGACCGTTTTGGGGTCCCGAAGCGATTTTCTTGGTTTATGGACCCCATGGTGCGCTTACGTGCCTGACATTAAGACTCGCCATTTTGGCCGATTCTGGCCCATTTCGTGGACTATTACTCATCGTTTTGGGATCCCAGAGCAACTTTTATGGTTGCTGAACCCCAAGGTGCGCTTACATATCGTTCATCAACACTCACCTCTTTGACGATTCTGACCCGTTTCATATACTATTACTCACCGTTTTGGGGTAAGGAGCAAATTCCATGGTTACTGAACCCCGAGGTGCGCTTACGTGCAGGTCATTAACACTCGCTGTTTTGGTCGATTCTGGTACGTTTTGTGGACTACTACTCACCAATTTGGGGTCCGAGAGCGATTTTTATGGTTGCCGAAGCCCAAGGTGTGCTTACGTGTCGTTCATCAACACTCGCCATTTTGGCTGATTCTGGCCCGTTTCATGGGCTATTACTCATTGATTTGGGGTTTCAGAGCGATTTTATGGTTACTGAACCCTAATGTGCGCTTACGTGTAGATCATTAACACTCACAACTTTCGCTGATTCTGGCCCGTTTCGTGGACTATTAATCACCATTTTGGGGTCCCGAAGCGATTTTAATGGTTGCTGAACCCCAAGAAGCGCTTACGTGTCATTCATCAACACTCTCCGTTTTGCCCGATTCTGGCCCGTTTCATGGGCTATTACTCACCATTTTGGGGTCCCTGTGCGATTTCCTTGCTTGTTGAACTACAAGGTCCTATTACGTGCAGGTCATCGACACTCGCCGTTTTGGCTGATTCGACTCGTCTCATGGGCTATTGCTCACCTTTTTGAGGTCCTGGAGTGATTTCCACGATTAATGATCCCCGAGGTGTGTTTACGTGTAGGTCATCAACACTTGCAGTTTTGGCCGATTTTGGCGCATTTCGTTGACTATTACTCACCATTTTGAGGTCTTGGAGCGATTTCCACGATGGATGAACCTCGGGGTGCATTTACCTATCGGTGATCAACACTTGCAGGTTTGGCCGATTCTGGCCCGTTTCATGCACTATTAATGAATATTTTGGGGTCCCGAAGCGATTTCCTTGGTTTATGGACCCCAAGGTGCGCTTACGTGCGTGACATTAACACTCGCCATTTTGGCCGATTCTGGCCCATTTCGTGGACTATTACTCACCATTTTGGGATCCCAGAGCGACTTTTATGGTTGCTGAACCCCAAGGTGCGCTTATGTATCGTTCATCAGCACTCACCTCTTTGAGGATTCTGACCCGTTTCATAGACTATTACTCACCGTTTTGGGGTAAGGAGCAATTTCCATGGTTACTGAACCCCGAGGTGCGCTTACGTGCAGGTCATTAACACTCGCCGTTTTGGCCGATTCTGGCCCGTTTCGTGGACTACTACTCACCAATTTGGGGTCCCAGAGCGTTTTTTATGGTTGCCGAAGCCCAAGGTGTGATTAGGTGTCGTTCATCAACACTCGCCATTTTGGCCGATTCTGGATATTACTCATTGATTTGGGGTTTTGGAGCGATTTTATGGTTACTGAACCCTAATGTGCGCTTACGTGTAGGTCATTAACACTCACAATTTTCGCTGATTCTGGCACGTTTCGTGGACTATTAATCACCATTTTGGGATCCCGAAGCGGTTTTAATGGTTGTTGAACCCCAAGATGCGCTTACGTGTCATTCATCAACACTCTCCGTTTTGCCCGATTCTGGCCCGTTTCATGGTCTATTACTCACCATTTTGGGGTCCCTGTGCGATTTCCTTGCTTCTTGAACTACAAGGTCCTATTACGTGCAGGTCATCGACACTCGCCGTTTTGGCTGATTCGACCCGTCTCATGGGCTATTGCTCACCTTTTTGATGTCCTGGAGCGATTTCCATGATTAATGATCCCCGAGATGCGTTTACGTGTAGGTCATCAACAATTGCAGTTTTGGCCGATTTTGGCGCATTTCGTGGACTATTACTCACCATTTTGAGATCTTGGAGCGATTTCCACGATTGATGAACCTCGGTGTGCATTTACTTATCGGTCATCAACACTCGCAGGTTTGGCCGATTCTGGCCCGTTTTGTGGACTATTACTGACCGTTTTGGGGTCCCGAAGCGATTTTCTTGGTTTATGGACCCCATGGTGCGCTTACGTGCCTGACATTAAGACTCGCCATTTTGGCCGATTCTGGCCCATTTCGTGGACTATTACTCACCGTTTTGGGATCCTAGAGCAACTTTTATGGTTGCTGAACCCCAAGGTGCGCTTACATATCGTTCATCAACACTCACCTCTTTGACGATTCTGACCCGTTTCATATACTATTACTCACCGTTTTGGGGTAAGGAGCAAATTCCATGGTTACTGAACCCCGAGGTGCGCTTACGTGCAGGTCATTAACACTCGCTGTTTTGGTCGATTCTGGTACGTTTTGTGGACTACTACTCACCAATTTGGGGTCCCAGAGCGATTTTTATGGTTGCCGAAGCCCAAGGTGTGCTTACGTGTCGTTCATCAACACTCGCCATTTTGGCTGATTCTGGCCCGTTTCATGGGCTATTACTCATTGATTTGGGGTTTCAGAGCGATTTTATGGTTACTGAACCCTAATGTGCGCTTACGTGTAGATCATTAACACTCACAACTTTCGCTGATTCTGGCCCGTTTCGTGGACTATTAATCACCATTTTGGGGTCCTGAAGCGATTTTAATGGTTGCTGAACCCCAAGAAGCGCTTACGTGTCATTCATCAACACTCTCCGTTTTGCCCGATTCTGGCCCGTTTCATGGGCTATTACTCACCATTTTGGGGTCCCTGTGCGATTTCCTTGCTTGTTGAACTACAAGGTCCTATTACGTGCAGGTCATCGACACTCGCCGTTTTGGCTGATTCGACTCGTCTCATGGGCTATTGCTCACCTTTTTGAGGTCCTGGAGTGATTTCCACGATTAATGATCCCCGAGGTGTGTTTACGTGTAGGTCATCAACACTTGCAGTTTTGGCCGATTTTGGCGCATTTCGTTGACTATTACTCACCATTTTGAGGTCTTGGAGCGATTTCCACGATGGATGAACCTCGGGGTGCATTTACCTATCGGTGATCAACACTTGCAGGTTTGGCCGATTCTGGCCCGTTTCATGGACTATTAATGAATATTTTGGAGTCCCGAAGCGATTTCCTTGGTTTATGGACCCCAAGGTGCGCTTACGTGCGTGACATTAACACTCGCCATTTTGGCCGATTCTGGCCCATTTCGTGGACTATTACTCACCATTTTGGGATCCCAGAGCGACTTTTATGGTTGCTGAACCCCAAGGTGCGCTTATGTATCGTTCATCAGCACTCACCTCTTTGAGGATTCTGACCCGTTTCATAGACTATTACTCACCGTTTTGGGGTAAGGAGCAATTTCCATGGTTACTGAACCCCGAGGTGCGCTTACGTGCAGGTCATTAACACTCGCCGTTTTGGCCGATTCTGGCCCGTTTCGTGGACTACTACTCACCAATTTGGGGTCCCAGAGCGTTTTTTATGGTTGCCGAAGCCCAAGGTGTGATTAGGTGTCGTTCATCAACACTCGCCATTTTGGCCGATTCTGGATATTACTCATTGATTTGGGGTTTTGGAGCGATTTTATGGTTACTGAACCCTAATGTGCGCTTACGTGTAGGTCATTAACACTCACAATTTTCGCTGATTCTGGCACGTTTCGTGGACTATTAATCACCATTTTGGGATCCCGAAGCGGTTTTAATGGTTGTTGAACCCCAAGATGCGCTTACGTGTCATTCATCAACACTCTCCGTTTTGCCCGATTCTGGCCCGTTTCATGGTCTATTACTCACCATTTTGGGGTCCCTGTGCGATTTCCTTGCTTCTTGAACTACAAGGTCCTATTACGTGCAGGTCATCGACACTCGCCGTTTTGGCTGATTCGACCCGTCTCATGGGCTATTGCTCACCTTTTTGATGTCCTGGAGCGATTTCCATGATTAATGATCCCCGAGATGCGTTTACGTGTAGGTCATCAACACTTGCAGTTTTGGCCGATTTTGGCGCATTTCGTGGACTATTACTCACCATTTTGAGATCTTGGAGCGATTTCCACGATTGATGAACCTCGGTGTGCATTTACCTATCGGTCATCAACACTCGCAGGTTTGGCCGATTCTGGCCCGTTTTGTGGACTATTACTGACCGTTTTGGGGTCCCGAAGCGATTTTCTTGGTTTATGGACCCCATGGTGCGCTTACGTGCCTGACATTAAGACTCGCCATTTTGGCCGATTCTGGCCCATTTCGTGGACTATTACTCACCGTTTTGGGATCCCAGAGCAACTTTTATGGTTGCTGAACCCCAAGGTGCGCTTACATATCGTTCATCAACACTCACCTCTTTGACGATTCTGACCCGTTTCATATACTATTACTCACCGTTTTGGGGTAAGGAGCAAATTCCATGGTTACTGAACCCCGAGGTGCGCTTACGTGCAGGTCATTAACACTCGCTGTTTTGGCCCATTCTGGCCCGTTTCGTGGACTACTACTCACCAATTTGGGGTCCCAGAGCATTTTTGATGGTTGCCGAAGCCCAGGGTGTGATTAGGTGTCGTTCATCAACACTCGCCATTTTGGCCGATTCTGGATATTACTCATTGATTTGGGGTTTTGGAGCGATTTTATGGTTACTGAACCCTAATGTGCGCTTACGTGTAGGTCATTAACACTCACAATTTTCGGTGATTCTGGCCCGTTTCGTGGACTATTAATCACCACTTTGGGGTCCCGAAGCGATTTTAATGGTTGTTGAACCCCAAGATGCGCTTACGTGTCATTCATCAACACTCTCCGTTTTGCCCGATTCTGGCCCGTTTCATGGGCTATTACTCACCATTTTGGGGTCCCTGTGCGATTTCCTTGCTTCTTGAACTACAAGGTCCTATTACGTGCAGGTCATCGACACTCGCCGTTTTGGCTGATTCGACCCGTCTCATGGGCTATTGCTCACCTTTTTGATGTCCTGGAGCGATTTCCACGATTAATGATCCCTGAGATGCGTTTACGTGTTGGTCATCAACACTTGCAGTTTTGGCTGATTTTGGCGCATTTCGTGGACTATTACTCACCATTTTGAGATCTTGGAGCGATTTCCATGATTGATGAACCTCGGTGTGCATTTACCTATCGGTCATCAACACTCGCAGGTTTGGCCGATTCTGGCCCGTTTCGTGGACTATTACTGACCGTTTTGGGGTCCTGAAGCGATTTTCTTGGTTTATGGACCCCATGGTGCGCTTACGTGCATGACATTAAGACTCGCCATTTTGGCCGATTCTGGCCCATTTCGTGGACTATTACTCACCGTTTTGGGATCCCAGAGCAACTTTTATGGTTGCTGAACCCCAAGGTGCGCTTACATATCGTTCATCAACACTCACCTCTTTGACGATTCTGACCCGTTTCATAGACTATTACTCACCGTTTTGGGGTAAGGAGCAAATTCCATGGTTACTGAACCCCGAGGTGCGCTTACGTGCAGGTCATTAACACTCGCTGTTTTGGTTGATTCTGGCCCGTTTCGTGGACTACTACTCACCAATTTGGTGTCCCGGAGCGATTTTTATGGTTGCCGAAGCGCAAGGTGTGCTTACGTGTCGTTCATCAACACTCGCCATTTTGGCTGATTCTGGCCCGTTTCATGGGCTATTACTCATTGATTTGGGGTTTCAGAGCGATTTTATGGTTACTGAACCCTAATGTGCGCTTACGTGTAGATCATTAACACTCACAATTTTCGCTGATTCTGGACCGTTTCGTGGACTATTAATCACCATTTTGGGGTCCCGAAGCAATTTTAATGGTTGCTGAACCCCAAGATGCGCTTACGTGTCATTCATCAACACTCTCCGTTTTGCCCGATTCTGGCCCGTTTCATGGGCTATTACTCACCATTTTGGGGTCCCTGTGTGATTTCCTTGCTTCTTGAACTACAAGGTCCTATTACGTGCAGGTCATCGACACTCGCCGTTTTGGCTGATTCGACCCGTCTCATGGGCTATTGCTCACCTTTTTGAGGTCCTGGAGCGATTTCCACGATTAATGATTCCCGAGGTGCGTTTACGTGTAGGTCGTCAACACTTGCAGTTTTGGCCGATTTTGGCGCATTTCGTGGACTATTACTCACCATTTTGAGGTCTTGGAGCGATTTCCACGATTGATGAACCTCAGTGTGCATTTACCTATCGGTCATCAACACTCGCAGGTTTGGCCGATTCTGGCCCGTTTCGTGGACTATTACTGACCGTTTTGGGGTCCCGAAGCGATTTTCTTGGTTTATGGACCCCATGGTGCGCTTACGTGCATGACATTAACACTCGCCATTTTGGCCGATTCTGGCCCATTTCGTGGACTATTACTCACCGTTTTGGGATCCCAGAGCGACTTTTATGGTTGCTGAACCCCAAGGTGCGCTTATGTATCGTTCATCAGCACTCACCTCTTTGATGATTCTGACCCGTTTCATAGACTATTACTCACCGTTTTGGGGTAAGGAGCAATTTCCATGGTTACTGAACCCCGAGGTGCGCTTACGTGCAGGTCATTAACAATCGCTGTTTTGGCCCATTCTGGCCCGTTTCGTGGACTACTACTCACCAATTTGGGGTCCCAGAGCGTTTTTGATGGTTGCCGAAGCCCAGGGTGTGATTAGGTGTCGTTCATCAACACTCGCCATTTTGGCCGATTCTGGATATTACTCATTGATTTGGGGTTTTGGAGCAATTTTATGGTTACTGAACCCTAATGTGCGCTTACGTGTAGGTCATTAACACTCACAATTTTCGGTGATTCTGGCCCGTTTCGTGGACTATTAATCACCACTTTGGGGTCCCGAAGCGATTTTAATGGTTGTTGAACCCCAAGATGCGCTTACGTGTCATTCATCAACACTCTCCGTTTTGCCCGATTCTGGCCCGTTTCATGGGCTATTACTCACCATTTTGGGGTCCCTGTGCGATTTCCTTGCTTCTTGAACTACAAGGTCCTATTACGTGCAGGTCATCGACACTCGCCGTTTTGGCTGATTCGACCCGTCTCATGGGCTATTGCTCACCTTTTTGATGTCCTGGAGCGATTTCCACGATTAATGATCCCTGAGATGCGTTTACGTGTTGGTCATCAACACTTGCAGTTTTGGCTGATTTTGGCGCATTTCGTGGACTATTACTCACCATTTTGAGATCTTGGAGCGATTTCCATGATTGATGAACCTCGGTGTGCATTTACCTATCGGTCATCAACACTCGCAGGTTTGGCCGATTCTGGCCCGTTTCGTGGACTTTTACTGACCGTTTTGGGGTCCTGAAGCGATTTTCTTGGTTTATGGACCCCATGGTGCGCTTACGTGCATGACATTAAGACTCGCCATTTTGGCCGATTCTGGCCCATTTCGTGAACTATTACTCACCGTTTTGGGATCCCAGAGCAACTTTTATGATTGCTGAACCCCATGGTGCGCTTACATATCGTTCATCAACACTCACCTCTTTGACGTTTCTGACCCGTTTCATAGACTATTACTCACCGTTTTGGGGTAAGGAGCAAATTCCATGGTTACTGAACCCCGAGGTGCGCTTACGTGCAGGTCATTAACACTCGCTGTTTTGGTCGATTCTGGCCCGTTTCATGGACTACTACTCACCAATTTGGGGTCCCGGAGCGATTTTTATGGTTCCCGAAGCCCAAGGTGTGCTTACGTGTCGTTCATCAACACTCGCCATTTTGGCTGATTCTGGCCCGTTTCATGGGCTATTACTCATTGATTTGGGGTTTCAGAGCGATTTTATGGTTACTGAACCCTAATGTGCGCTTACGTGTAGATCATTAACACTCACAATTTTCGCTGATTCTGGCCCGTTTCGTGGACTATTAATCACCATTTTGGGGTCCCAAAGCGATTTTAATGGTTGCTGAACCCCAAGATGCGCTTACGTGTCATTCATCAACACTCTCCGTTTTGCCCGATTCTGGCCCGTTTCATGGGCTATTACTCACCATTTTGGGGTCCCTGTGCTATTTCCTTGCTTGTTGAACTACAAGGTCCTATTACGTGCAGGTCATCGACACTCGCCGTTTTGGCTGATTCGACCCGTCTCATGGGCTATTGCTGACCTTTTTGAGGTCCTGGAGCGATTTCCACGATTAATGATCCCCGAGGTGTGTTTACCTGTAGGTCATCAACACTTGCAGTTTTGGCCGATTTTGGCGCATTTCGTTGACTATTACTCACCATTTTGAGGTCTTGGAGCGATTTCCACGATGGATGAACCTCGGGGTGCATTTACCTATCGGTGATCAACACTCGCAGGTTTGGCCGATTCTGGCCCGTTTCATGGACTATTAATGAATATTTTGGGGTCCCGAAGCGATTTCCTTGGTTTATGGACCCCAAGGTGCGCTTACGTGCGTGACATTAACACTCGCCATTTTGGTCGATTCTGGCCCATTTCGTGGACTATTACTCACCATTTTGGGATCCTAGAGCGACTTTTATGGTTGCTGAACCCCAAGGTGCGCTTATGTATCGTTCATCAGCACTCACCTCTTTGATGATTCTGACCCGTTTCATAGACTATTACTCACCGTTTTGGGGTAAGGAGCAATTTCCATGGTTACTGAACCCCGAGGTGCGCTTACGTGCAGGTCATTAACACTCGCTGTTTTGGCCGATTCTGGCCCGTTTCGTGGACTACTACTCACCAATTTGGGGTCCCAAAGCATTTTTTATGGTTGCCGAAGCCCAAGGTGTGATTAGGTGTCGTTCATCAACACTCGCCATTTTGGCCGATTCTGGATATTACTCATTGATTTGGGGTTTTGGAGCGATTTTATGGTTACTGAACCCTAATGTGTGCTAACGTGTAGGTCATTAACACTCACAATTTTCGCTGATTCTGGCCAGTTTCGTGGACTATTAATCACCATTTTGGGGTCCCGAAGCGATTTTAATGGTTGTTGAACCCCAAGATGCGCTTACGTGTCATTCATCAACACTCTCCGTTTTGCCCGATTCTGGCCCGTTTCATGGGCTATTACTCACCATTTTGGGGTCCCTGTGCGATTTCCTTGCTTCTTGAACTACAAGGTCCTATTACGTGCAGGTCATCGACACTCGCCGTTTTGGCTGATTCGACCCGTCTCATGGGCTATTGCTCACCTTTTTGATGTCCTGGAGCGATTTCCACGATTAATGATCCCCGAGATGCGTTTACGTGTAGGTCATCAACACTTGCAGTTTTGGCTGATTTTGGCGCATTTCGTGGACTATTACTCACCATTTTGAGATCTTGGAGCGATTTCCATGATTGATGAACCTCGGTGTGCATTTACCTATCGGTGATCAACACTCGCAGGTTTGGCCGATTCTGGCCCGTTTCGTGGACTATTACTGACCGTTTTGGGGTCCTGAAGCGATTTTCTTGGTTTATGGACCCCATGGTGCGCTTACGTGCATGACATTAAGACTCGCCATTTTGGCCGATTCTGGCCCATTTCGTGGACTATTACTCACCGTTTTGGGATCCCAGAGCAACTTTTATGGTTGCTGAACCCCAAGGTGCGCTTACATATCGTTCATCAACACTCACCTCTTTGACGATTCTGACCCGTTTCATAGACTATTACTCACCGTTTTGGGGTAAGGAGCAAATTCCATGGTTACTGAACCCCGAGGTGCGCTTACGTGCAGGTCATTAACACTCGCTGTTTTGGTCGATTCTGGCCCGTTTCGTGGACTACTACTCACCAATTTGGGGTCCC
>NW_021304432.1:29572-48623 GCF_002162155.2 Triticum dicoccoides
TGGTTACTGAACCCTAATGTGCGCTTACGTGTAGATCATTAACACTCACAATTTTCGCTGATTCTGGCCCGTTTCGTGGACTATTAATCACCATTTTGGGGTCCCCAAGCGATTTTAATGGTTGCTGAACCCCAAGATGCGCTTACGTGTCATTCATCAACACTCTCCGTTTTGCCCGATTCTGGCCCGTTTCATGGGCTATTACTCACCATTTTGGGGTCCCTGTGCTATTTCCTTGCTTGTTGAACTACAAGGTCCTATTACGTGCAGGTCATCGACACTCGCCGTTTTGGCTGATTCGACCCGTCTCATGGGCTATTGCTGACCTTTTTGAGGTCCTGGAGCGATTTCCACGATTAATGATCCCCGAGGTGTGTTTACGTGTAGGTCATCAACACTTGCAGTTTTGGCCGATTTTGGCGCATTTCGTTGACTATTACTCACCATTTTGAGGTCTTGGAGCGATTTCCACGATGGATGAACCTCGGGGTGCATTTACCTATCGGTGATCAACACTCGCAGGTTTGGCCGATTCTGGCCCGTTTCATGGACTATTAATGAATATTTTGGGGTCCCGAAGCGATTTCCTTGGTTTATGGACCCCAAGGTTCGCTTACGTGCGTGACATTAACACTCGCCATTTTGGTCGATTCTGGCCCATTTCGTGGACTATTACTCACCATTTTGGGATCCCAGAGCGACTTTTATGGTTGCTGAACCCCAAGGTGCGCTTATGTATCGTTCATCAGCACTCACCTCTTTGATGATTCTGACCCGTTTCATAGACTATTACTCACCGTTTTGGGGTAAGGAGCAATTTCCATGGTTACTGAACCCCGAGGTGCGCTTACGTGCAGGTCATTAACACTCGCTGTTTTGGCCGATTCTGGCCCGTTTCGTGGACTACTACTCACCAATTTGGGGTCCCAAAGCGTTTTTTATGGTTGCCGAAGCCCAAGGTGTGATTAGGTGTCGTTCATCAACACTCGCCATTTTGGCCGATTCTGGATATTACTCATTGATTTGGGGTTTTGGAGCGATTTTATGGTTACTGAACCCTAATGTGCGCTTACGTGTAGGTCATTAACACTCACAATTTTCGCTGATTCTGGCCCGTTTCGTGGACTATTAATCACCATTTTGGGGTCCCGAAGCGATTTTAATGGTTGTTGAACCCCAAGATGCGCTTACGTGTCATTCATCAACACTCTCCGTTTTGCCCGATTCTGGCCCGTTTCATGGGCTATTACTCACCATTTTGGGGTCCCTGTGCGATTTCCTTGCTTCTTGAACTACAAGGTCCTATTACGTGCAGGTCATCTACACTAGCCGTTTTGGCTGATTCGACCCATCTCATGGGCTATTGCTCACCTTTTTGATGTCCTGGAGCAATTTCCACGATTAATGATCCCCGAGATGCGTTTACGTGTAGGTCATCAACACTTGCAGTTTTGGCCGATTTTGGCGCATTTCGTGGACTATTACTCACCATTTTGAGATCTTGGAGCGATTTCCATGATGGATGAACCTCGGGGTGCATTTACCTATCGGTCATCAACACTCGCAGGTTTGGCCGATTCTGGCCCGTTTCGTGGACTATTACTGACCGTTTTGGGGTCCTGAAGCGATTTTGTTGGTTTATGGACCCCATGGTGCGCTTACGTGCATGACATTAAGACTCGCCATTTTGGCCGATTCTGGCCCATTTCGTGGACTATTACTCACCGTTTTGGGATCCCAGAGCAACTTTTATGGTTGCTGAACCCCAAGGTGCGCTTACATATCGTTCATCAACACTCACCTCTTTGACGATTCTGACCCGTTTCATAGACTATTACTCACCGTTTTGGGGTAAGGAGCAAATTCCATGGTTACTGAACCCCGAGGTGCGCTTACGTGCAGGTCATTAACACTCGCTGTTTTGGTCGATTCTGGCCCGTTTCGTGGACTACTACTCACCAATTTGGGGTCCCGGAGTGATTTTTATGGTTGCCGAAGCCCAAGGTGTGCTTACGTGTCGTTCATCAACACTCACCATTTTGGCCGATTCTGGCCCGTTTCATGGGCTATTACTCATTGATTTGGGGTTTCAAAGCGATTTTATGGTTACTGAACCCTAATGTGCGCTTACGTGTAGATCATTAACACTCACAATTTTCGCTGATTCTGGCCCGTTTCGTGGACTATTAATCACCATTTTGGGGTCCCCAAGCGATTTTAATGGTTGCTGAACCCCAAGATGCGCTTACGTGTCATTCATCAACACTTGCCCGATTCTAGCCCGTTTCATGGGCTTTTACTCACCATTTTGGGGTCCCTGTGCGATTTCCTTGCTTGTTGAACTACAAGGTCCTATTACGTGCAGGTCATCGACACTCGCCGTTTTGGCTGATTCGACCCGTCTCATGGGCTATTGCTCACCTTTTTGAGGTCCTGGAGCGATTTCCACGACTAATGATCCCCGAGGTGTGTTTACGTGTAGGTCATCAACACTTGCAGTTTTGGCCGATTTTGGCGCATTTCGTTGACTATTACTCACCATTTTGAGGTCTTGGAGCGATTTCCACGATGGATGAACCTCGGGGTGCATTTACCTATCGGTGATCAACACTCGCAGGTTTGGCCGATTCTGGCCCGTTTCATGGACTATTAATGAATATTTTGGGGTCCCGAAGCGATTTCCTTGGTTTATGGACCCCAAGGTGCGCTTACGTGCGTGACATTAACACTCGCCATTTTGGCTGATTCTGGCCCATTTCGTGGACTATTACTCACCATTTTGGGATCCCAGAGCGACTTTTATGGTTGCTGAACCCCAAGGTGCGCTTATGTATCGTTCATCAGCACTCACCTCTTTGATGATTCTGACCCGTTTCATAGACCATTACTCACCGTTTTGGGGTAAGGAGCAATTTCCATGGTTACTGAACCCCGAGGTGCGCTTACGTGCAGGTCATTAACACTCGCTGTTTTGGCCGATTCTGGCCCGTTTCGTGGACTACTACTCACCAATTTGGGGTCCCAAAGCGTTTTTTATGGTTGCCGAAGCCCAAGGTGTGATTAGGTGTCGTTCATCAACACTCGCCATTTTGGCCGATTCTGGATATTACTCATTGATTTGGGGTTTTGGAGCGATTTTATGGTTACTGAACCCTAATGTGCGCTTACGTGTAGGTCATTAACACTCACAATTTTCGCTGATTCTGGCCCGTTTCGTGGACTATTAATCACCATTTTGGGGTCCCGAAGCGATTTTAATGGTTGTTGAACCCCAAGATGCGCTTACGTGTCATTCATCAACACTCTCCGTTTTGCCTGATTCTAGCCCGTTTCATGGGCTATTACTCACCATTTTGGGGTCCCTGTGCGATTTCCTTGCTTCTTGAACTACAAGGTCCTATTACGTGCAGGTCATCTACACTAGCCGTTTTGGCTGATTCGACCCATCTCATGGGCTATTGCTCACCTTTTTGATGTCCTGGAGCGATTTCCACGATTAATGATCCCCGAGATGCGTTTACGTGTAGGTCATCAACACTTGCAGTTTTGGCCGATTTTGGCGCATTTCGTGGACTATTACTCACCATTTTGAGATCTTGGAGCGATTTCCATGATGGATGAACCTCGGGGTGCATTTACCTATCGGTCATCAACACTCGCAGGTTTGGCCGATTCTGGCCCGTTTCGTGGACTATTACTGACCGTTTTGGGGTCCTGAAGCGATTTTGTTGGTTTATGGACCCCATGGTGCGCTTACGTGCATGACATTAAGACTCGCCATTTTGGCCGATTCTGGCCCATTTCGTGGACTATTACTCACCGTTTTGGGATCCCAGAGCAACTTTTATGGTTGCTGAACCCCAAGGTGCGCTTACATATCGTTCATCAACACTCACCTCTTTCACGATTCTGACCCGTTTCATAGACTATTACTCACCGTTTTGGGGTAAGGAGCAAATTCCATGGTTACTGAACCCCGAGGTGCGCTTACGTGCAGGTCATTAACATTCGCTGTTTTGGTCGATTCTGGCCCGTTTCGTGGACTACTACTCACCAATTTGGGGTCTCGGAGCGATTTTTATGGTTGCTGAAGCCCAAGGTGTGCTTACGTGTCGTTCATCAACACTCACCATTTTGGCCGATTCTGGCCCGTTTCATGGGCTATTACTCATTGATTTGGGGTTTCAAAGCGATTTTATGGTTACTGAACCCTAATGTGCGCTTACGTGTAGATCATTAACACTCACAATTTTCGCTGATTCTGGCCCGTTTCGTGGACTATTAATCACCATTTTGGGGTCCCGAAGCGATTTTAATGGTTGCTGAACCCCAAGAAGCGCTTACGTGTCATTCATCAACACTCTCCGTTTTGCCTGATTCTGGCCCGTTTCATGGGCTATTACTCACCATTTTGGGGTCCCTGTGCGATTTCCTTGCTTGTTGAACTACAAGGTCCTATTACGTGCAGGTCATCGACACTCGCCGTTTTGGCTGATTCGACCCGTCTCATGGGCTATTTCTCACCTTTTTGAGGTCCTGGAGCGATTTCCACGATTAATGATCCCCGAGGTGTGTTTACGTGTAGGTCATCAACACCTTGGGCTATTACTCACCATTTTGAGGTCTTGGAGCGATTTCCATGATGGATGAACCTCGGGGTGCATTTACCTATCGGTGATCAACACTCGCAGGTTTGGCCGATTCTGGCCTGTTTCATGGACTATTAATGAATATTTTGGGGTCCCGAAGCGATTTTCTTGGTTTATGGACCCCAAGGTGCGCTTACGTGCGTGACATTAACACTCGCCATTTTGGCCGATTCTGGCCCATTTCATGGACTATTACTCACCATTTTGGGATCCCAGAGCGACTTTTATGGTTGCTGAACCCCAGGGTGCGCTTATGTATCGTTCATCAGCACTCACCTCTTTGATGATTCTGACCCGTTTCATAGACTATTACTCACCGTTTTGGGGTAAGGAGCAATTTCCATGGTTACTGAACCCCGAGGTGCGCTTACGTGCAGGTCATTAACACTCGCTGTTTTGGCCGATTCTGGCCCGTTTCGTGGACTACTACTCACCAATTTGGGGTCCCAGAGCGTTTTTTATGGTTGCCGAAGCCCAAGGTGTGATTAGGTATCGTTCATCAACACTCGCCATTTTGGCCGATTCTGGCCCGTTTCATGGGATATTACTCATTGATTTGGGGTCTTGGAGCGATTTTATGGTTACTGAACCCTAACGTGCGCTTACGTGTAGGTCATTAACACTCACAATTTTCGCTGATTCTGGCCCGTTTTGTGGACTATTAATCACCATTTTGGGGTCCCGAAGCGATTTTAATGGTTGCTGAACCCCAAGAAGCGCTTACGTGTCATTCATCAACACTCTCCGTTTTGCCCGATTCTGGCCCATTTCATGGGCTATTACTCACCATTTTGGGGTCCCTGTGCGATTTCCTTGCTTCTTGAACTACAAGGTCCTATTACGTGCAGGTCATCGACACTCGCCGTTTTGGCTGATTCGACCCCTCTCATGGGCTATTGCTCACCTTTTTGAGGTCCTGGAGCGATTTCCACGATTAATGATCCCCGAGGTGCGTTTACGTGTAGGTCATCAACACTTGCAGTTTTGGCCGATTTTGGCGCATTTCGTGGACTATTACTCACCATTTTGAGGTCTTGGAGCGATTTCCACGATTGATGAACCTCGGTGTGCATTTACCTATCGGTCATCAACACTCGCAGGTTTGGCCGATTCTGGCCCGTTTCGTGGACTATTACTGACCGTTTTGGGGTCCCGAAGCGATTTTCTTGGTTTATGGACCCCATGGTGCGCTTACGTGCATGACATTAACACTCGCCATTTTGGCCGATTCTGGCCCATTTCGTGGACTATTACTCACCGTTTTGGGATCCCAGAGCGACTTTATGGTTGCTGAACCCCAAGGTGCGCTTACATATCGTTCATCAACACTCACCTCTTTCACGATTCTGACCCGTTTCATAGACTATTACTCACCGTTTTGGGGTAAGGAGCAAATTCCATGGTTACTGAACCCCGAGGTGCGCTTACGTGCAGGTCATTAACACTCGCTATTTTGGTCGATTCTGGCCCGTTTCGTGGACTACTACTCACCAATTTGGGGTCCCAGAGCGTTTTTTATGGTTGCCGAAGCCCAAGGTGTGCTTACGTGTCGTTCATCAACACTCGCCATTTTGGCAGATTCTGGCCCGTTTCATGGGCTATTACTCATTGATTTGGGGTTTCAGAGCGATTTTATGGTTACTGAACCCTAATGTTCGCTTATGTGTAGGTCATTAACAGTCACAATTTTGGCTGATTCTGGCCCCTTTCGTGGACTATTAATCACCATTTTGGGGTCCCGAAGGGATTTTAATGGTTGCTGAACCCCAAGAAGCGCTTACGTGTCATTCATGAACACTCTCCGTTTTGCCCGATTCTGGCCCATTTCATGGGCTATTACTCACCATTTTGGGGTCCCTATGCGATTTCCTTGCTTGTTGAACTACAAGGTCCTATTAAGTGCAGGTCATCGACACTCGCCGTTTTGGTTGATTCGTCCCGTCTCATGGGCTATTGCTCACCTTTTTGAGGTCCTGGAGCGATTTCCACGATTAATAATCCCCGAGGTGTGTTTACGTGTAGGTCATCAACACTTGCAGTTTTGGCCGATTTTGGCGCATTTCGTGGACTATTACTCACCATTTTGAGGTCTTGGAGCGATTTCCACGATGGATGAACCTCAGGGTGCATTTACCTATCGGTGATCAACACTCACAGGTTTGGCCGATTCTGGCCCGTTTCATGGACTATTAATGACCATTTTGGGGTCCTGAAGCGATTTTCTTGGTTTATGGACCCCAAGGTGCGCTTACGTGCGTGACATTAACACTCGCCATTTTGCCCGATTCTGGCCCATTTCGTGGACTATTACTCACCGTTTTGGGATCCCAGAGCGACTTTTATGGTTGCTGAACCCCAAGGTGCGCTTATGTATCGTTCATCAGCACTCACCTCTTTGATGATTCTGACCCGTTTCATAGACTATTACTCACCATTTTGGGGTAAGGAGCAATTTCCATGGTTACTGAACCCCGAGGTGCGCTTACGTGCAGGTCATTAACACTCGCTGTTTTGGCCGATTCTGGCCCATTTCGTGGACTACTACTCACCAATTTGGGGTCCCAAAGCGTTTTTTATGGTTGTCGAAGCCCAAGGTGTGATTACGTATCGTTCATCAACACTCGCCATTTTGGCCGATTCTGGCCCGTTTCATGGGATATTACTCATTGATTTGGGGTTTTGGAGCGATTTTATGGTTACTGAACCCTAATGTGCGCTTACGTGTAGGTCATTAACACTCACAATTTTCGCTGATTCTGGCCCGTTTCGTGGACTATTAATCACCATTTTGGGGTCCCGAAGGGATTTTAATGGTTGCTGAACCCCAAGAAGCGCTTACGTGTCATTCATCAACACTCTCCGTTTTTCCCGATTCTGGCCCATTTCATGGGCTATTACTCACCATTTTGGGGTCCCTGTGCGATTTCCTTGCTTGTTGAACTACAAGGTCCTATTACGTGCAGGTCATCGACACTCGCCGTTTTGGCTGATTCGACCCGTCTCATGGGCTATTGCTCACCTTTTTGAGGTCCTGGAGCGATTTCCACGATTAATGATCCCCGAGGTGTGTTTACGTGTAGGTCATCAACACTTGCAGTTTTGGCCAATTTTGGCGCATTTCATGGACTATTACTCACCATTTTGAGGTCTTGGAGCGATTTCCATGATGGATGAACCTCGGGGTGCATTTACCTATCGGTGATCAACACTCACAGGTTTGGCCGATTCTGGCCCGTTTCATAGACTATTACTCACCATTTTGGGGTAAGGAGCAAATTCCATGGTTACTGAACCCCGAGGTGCCCTTACGTGCAGGTCATTAACACTCGCTGTTTTGGTCGATTCTAGCCCGTTTCGTGGACTACTACTCACCAATTTGGGGTCCCAGAGCGTTTTTTATGGTTGCTGAAGCCCAAGGTGTGCTTACGTGTCGTTCATCAACACTCGCCATTTTGGCAGATTCTGGCCTGTTTCATGGGCTATTACTCATTGATTTGGGGTTTCAGAGCGATTTTATGGTTACTGAACCCTAATGTTCGCTTATGTGTAGGTCATTAACAGTCACAATTTTGGCTGATTCTGGCCCCTTTCGTGGACTATTAATCACCATTTTGGGGTCCCGAAGGGATTTTAATGGTTGCTGAACCCCAAGAAGCGCTTACGTGTCATTCATGAACACTCTCCGTTTTGCCCGATTCTGGCCCATTTCATGGGCTATTACTCACCATTTTGGGGTCCCTATGCGATTTCCTTGCTTGTAGAACTACAAGGTCCTATTAAGTGCAGGTCATCGACACTCGCCGTTTTGGTTGATTCGTCCCGTCTCATGGGCTATTGCTCACCTTTTTGAGGTCCTGGAGCGATTTCCACGATTAATAATCCCCGAGGTGTGTTTACGTGTAGGTCATCAACACTTGCAGTTTTGGCCGATTTTGGCGCATTTCGTGGACTATTACTCACCATTTTGAGGTCTTGGAGCGATTTCCACGATGGATGAACCTCAGGGTGCATTTACCTATCGGTGATCAACACTCACAGGTTTGGCCGATTCTGGCCCGTTTCATGGACTATTAATGAATATTTTGGGGTCCCGAAGCGATTTTCTTGGTTTATGGACCCCAAGGTGCGCTTACGTGCGTGACATTAACACTCGCCATTTTGCCCGATTCTGGCCCATTTCGTGGACTATTACTCACCGTTTTGGGATCCCAGAGCGACTTTTATGGTTGCTGAACCCCAAGGTGCGCTTATGTATCGTTCATCAGCACTCACCTCTTTGATGATTCTGACCCGTTTCATAGACTATTACTCACCATTTTGGGGTAAGGAGCAATTTCCATGGTTACTGAACCCCGAGGTGCGCTTACGTGCAGGTCATTAACACTCGCTGTTTTGGCCGATTCTGGCCCGTTTCGTGGACTGCTACTCACCAATTTGGGGTCCTAGAGCGTTTTTTATGGTTGCCGAAGCCCAAGGTGTGATTAGGTATCGTTCATCAACACTCGCCATTTTGGCCGATTCTTGCCCGTTTCATGGGATATTACTCATTGATTTGGGGTTTTGGAGCGATTTTATGGTTACTGAACCCTAACGTGCGCTTACGTGTAGGTCATTAACACTCACAATTTTCGCTGATTCTGGCCCGTTTTGTGGACTATTAATCACCATTTTGGGGTCCCGAAGTGATTTTAATGGTTGCTGAACCCCAAGATGCGCTTACGTGTCATTCATCAACACTCTCCGTTTTGCCCGATTCTGGCCCGTTTCATGGACTATTAATGACCATTTTGGGGTCCTGAAGCGATTTTCTTGGTTTATGGACCCCAAGGTGCGCTTACGTGCGTGACATTAACACTCGCCATTTTGCCCGATTCTGGCCCATTTCGTGGACTATTACTCACCGTTTTGGGATCCCAGAGCGACTTTTATGGTTGCTGAACCCCAAGGTGCGCTTATGTATCGTTCATCAGCACTCACCTCTTTGATGATTCTGACCCGTTTCATAGACTATTACTCACCATTTTGGGGTAAGGAGCAATTTCCATGGTTACTGAACCCCGAGGTGCGCTTACGTGCAGGTCATTAACACTCGCTGTTTTGGCCTATTCTGGCCCATTTCGTGGACTACTACTCACCAATTTGGGGTCCCAGAGCGTTTTTTATGGTTGTCGAAGCCCAAGGTGTGATTACGTATCGTTCATCAACACTCGCCATTTTGGCCGATTCTGGCCCGTTTCATGGGATATTACTCATTGATTTGGGGTTTTGGAGCGATTTTATGGTTACTGAACCCTAATGTGCGCTGACGTGTAGGTCATTAACACTCACAATTTTCGCTGATTCTGGCCCGTTTCGTGGACTATTAATCACCATTTTGGGGTCCCGAAGCGATTTTAATGGTTGCTGAACCCCAAGATGCGCTTACGTGTCATTCATCAACACTATCCGTTTTGCCCGATTCTGGCCCGTTTCATGGGCTATTACTCACCATTTTGGGGTCCCTATGCGATTTCCTTGCTTCTTGAACTACAAGGTCCTATTACGTGCAGGTCATCGACACTCGCCGTTTTGGCTGATTCGACCCGTCTCATGGGCTATTGCTCACCTTTTTGATGTCCTGGAGCGATTTCCACGATTAATGATCCCCGAGATGCGTTTACGTGTAGGTCATCAACACTTGCAGTTTTGGCCGATTTTGGCGCATTTCGTGGACTATTACTCACCATTTTGAGGTCTTGGAGCGATTTCCACGATTGCTGAACCTCGGTGTGCATTTACCTATCGGTCATCAACACTCGCAGGTTTGGCCGATTCTGGCCCGTTTCGTGGACTATTACTGACCGTTTTGGGGTCCCGAAGCGATTTTCTTGGTTTATGGACCCCATGGTGCGCTTACGTGCATGACATTAAGACTCGCCATTTTGGCCGATTCTGGCCCATTTCGTGGACTATTACTCACCGTTTTGGGATCCCAGAGCAACTTTTATGGTTGCTGAACCCCAAGGTGCGCTTACATATCGTTCATCAACACTCACCTCTTTCACGATTCTGACCCGTTTCATAGACTATTACTCACCGTTTCGGGGTAAGGAGCAAATTCCATGGTTACTGAACCCCGAGGTGCGCTTACGTGCAGGTCATTAACACTCGCTGTTTTGGTCGATTCTGGCCTGTTTCGTGGACTACTACTCACCAATTTGGGGTCCCAGAGCGATTTTTATGGTTGCCGAAGCCCAAGGTGTGCTTACGTGTCGTTCATCAACACTCGCCATTTTGGCCGATTCTGGCCCGTTTCATGGGCTATTACTCATTGATTTGGGGTTTCAGAGCGATTTTATAGTTACTGAACCCTAATGTGCGCTTACATGTAGATCATTAACACTCACAATTTTCGCTGATTCTGGCCTGTTTCGTGGACTATTAATCACCATTTTGGGGTCCCGAAGCGATTTTAATGGTTGCTGAACCCCAAGAAGCGCTTACGTGTCATTCATCAACACTCTCCGTTTTGCCTGATTCTGGCCCGTTTCATGGGCTATTACTCACCATTTTGGGGTCCCTGTGCGATTTCCTTGCTTGTTGAACTACAAGGTCCTATTACGTGCAGGTCATCGACACTCGCCGTTTTGGCTGATTCGACCCGTCTCATGGGCTATTGCTCACCTTTTTGAGGTCCTGGAGCGATTTCCACGATTAATGATCCCCGAGGTGTGTTTACGTGTAGGTCATCAACACTTGCAGTTTTGGCCAATTTTGGCGCATTTCATGGACTATTACTCACCATTTTGAGCTCTTGGAGCGATTTCCATGATGGATGAACCTCGGGGTGCATTTACCTATCGGTGATCAACACTCGCAGGTTTGGCCGATTCTGGCCCGTTTCATGGACTATTAATGAATATTTTGGGGTCCCGAAGCGATTTTCTTGGTTTATGGACCCCAAGGTGCGCTTACGTGCGTGACATTAACACTCGCCATTTTGGCCGATTCTGGCCCATTTCATGGACTATTACTCACTATTTTGGGATCCCAGAGCGACTTTTATGGTTGCTGAACCCTAGGGTGTGCTTATGTATCGTTCATCAGCACTCACCTCTTTGATGATTCTGACCCGTTTCATAGACTATTACTCACCGTTTTGGGGTAAGGAGCAATTTCCATGGTTACTGAACCCCGAGGTGCGCTTACGTGCAGGTCATTAACACTCGCTGTTTTGGCCGATTCTGGCCCGTTTCGTGGACTACTACTCACCAATTTGGGGTCCCAGAGCGTTTTTTATGGTTGCCGAAGCCCAAGGTGTGATTAGGTATCGTTCATCAACACTCGCCATTTTGGCCGATTCTGGCCCGTTTCATGGGATATTACTCATTGATTTGGGGTTTTGGAGCGATTTTATGGTTACTGAACCCTAACGTGCGCTTACGTGTAGGTCATTAACACTCACAATTTTCGCTGATTCTGGCCCGTTTTGTGGACTATTAATCACCATTTTGGGGTCCCGAAGCGATTTTAATGGTTGTTGAACCCCAAGATGCGCTTACGTGTCATTCATCAACACTCTCCGTTTTGCCCGATTCTGGCCCGTTTCATGGGCTATTACTCACCATTTTGGGGTCCCTGTGCAATTTCCTTGCTTCTTGAACTACAAGGTCCTATTACGTGCAGGTCATCGACACTCGCCGTTTTGGCTGATTCGACCCCTCTCATGGGCTATTGCTCACCTTTTTGAGGTCCTGGAGCGATTTCCACGATTAATGATCCCCGAGGTGCGTTTACGTGTAGGTCATCAACACTTGCAGTTTTGGCCGATTTTGGCGCATTTCGTGGACTATTACTCACCATTTTGAGGTCTTGGAGCGATTTCCACGATTGATGAACCTCGGTGTGCATTTACCTATCGGTCATCAACACTCGCAGGTTTGGCCGATTCTGGCCCGTTTCGTGGACTATTACTGACCGTTTTGGGGTCTCGAAGCGATTTTCTTGGTTTATGGACCCCATGGTGCGCTTACGTGCATGACATTAAGACTCGCCATTTTGGCCGATTCTGGCCCATTTCATGGACTATTTACTCACCGTTTTGGGATCCCAGAGCGACTTTTATGGTTGCTGAACCCCAAGGTGCGCTTACATATCGTTCATCAACACTCACCTCTTTGAGGATTCTGACCCGTTTCATAGACTATTACTCACCGTTTTGGGGTAAGGAGCAAATTCCATGGTTACTGAACCCCGAGGTGCGCTTACGTGCAGGTCATTAACACTCGCTGTTTTGGTCGATTCTAGCCCGTTTCGTGGACTACTACTCACCAATTTGGGGTCCCCGAGCATTTTTTATGGTTGCCGAAGCCCAAGGTGTGCTTACGTGTCGTTCATCAACACTCGCCATTTTGGCAGATTCTGGCCCGTTTCATGGGCTATTACTCATTGATTTGGGGTTTCAGAGCGATTTTATGGTTACTGAACCCTAATGTTCGCTTATGTGTAGGTCATTAACAGTCACAATTTTGGCTGATTCTGGCCCCTTTCGTGGACTATTAATCACCATTTTGGGGTCCCGAAGGGATTTTAATGGTTGCTGAACCCCAAGAAGCGCTTACGTGTCATTCATCAACACTCTCCGTTTTGCCCGATTCTGGCCCATTTCATGGGCTATTACTCACCATTTTGGGGTCCCTATGCGATTTCCTTGCTTGTTGAACTACAAGGTCCTATTACGTGCAGGTCATCGACACTCGCCGTTTTGGTTGATTCGTCCCGTCTCATGGGCTATTGCTCACCTTTTTGAGGTCCTGGAGCGATTTCCACGATTAATAATCCCCGAGGTGTGTTTACGTGTAGGTCATCAACACTTGCAGTTTTGGCCGATTTTGGCGCATTTCGTGGACTATTACTCACCATTTTGAGGTCTTGGAGCGATTTCCACGATGGATGAACCTCAGGGTGCATTTACCTATCGGTGATCAACACTCGCAGGTTTGGCCGATTCTGGCCCGTTTCATGGACTATTAATGAATATTTTGGGGTCCCGA
The DNA here is from genome assembly GCF_002162155.2 of Triticum dicoccoides. Classification (NCBI taxonomy): domain Eukaryota; kingdom Viridiplantae; phylum Streptophyta; class Magnoliopsida; order Poales; family Poaceae; genus Triticum; species Triticum dicoccoides. The sequence goes on from NW_021304432.1 coordinate 43,254, forward strand.
AGCGATTTTCTTGGTTTATGGACCCCAAGGTGCGCTTACGTGCGTGACATTAACACTCGCCATTTTGGCCGATTCTGGCCCATTTCATGGACTATTACTCACCATTTTGGGATCCCAGAGCGACTTTTATGGTTGCTGAACCCCAGGGTGCGCTTATGTATCGTTCATCAGCACTCACCTCTTTGATGATTCTGACCCGTTTCATAGACTATTACTCACCGTTTTGGGGTAAGGAGCAATTTCCATGGTTACTGAACCCCGAGGTGCGCTTACGTGCAGGTCATTAACACTCGCTGTTTTGGCCGATTCTGGCCCGTTTCGTGGACTACTACTCACCAATTTGGGGTCCCAGAGCGTTTTTTATGGTTGCCGAAGCCCAAGGTGTGATTAGGTATCGTTCATCAACACTCGCCATTTTGGCCGATTCTGGCCCGTTTCATGGGATATTACTCATTGATTTGGGGTTTTGGAGCGATTTTATGGTTACTGAACCCTAATGTGCGCTTACGTGTAGGTCATTAACACTCACAATTTTCGCTGATTCTGGCCCGTTTCGTGGACTATTAATCACCATTATGTGGTCCCGAAGCGATTTTAATGGTTGCTGAACCCCAAGATGCGCTTACGTGTCATTCATCAACACTCTCCGTTTTTCCCGATTCTGGCCCGTTTCATGGGCTATTACTCACCATTTTGGGGTCCCTGTGCGATTTCCTTGCTTGTTGAACTACAAGGTCCTATTACGTGCAGGTCATCGACACTCGCCGTTTTGGCTGATTCGACCCGTCTCATGGGCGATTGCTCACCTTTTTGAGGTCCTGGAGCGATTTCCACGATTAATGATCCCCGAGGTGTGTTTACGTGTAGGTCATCAACACTTGCAGTTTTGGCCGATTTTGGCGCATTTCATGGACTATTACTCACCATTTTGAGGTCTTGGAGCGATTTCCACGATGGATGAACCTCGGGGTGCATTTACCTATCGGTGATCAACACTCGCAGGTTTGGCCGATTCTGGCCCGTTTCATGGACTATTAATGAATATTTTGGGGTCCCGAAGCGATTTTCTTGGTTTATGGACCCCAAGGTGCGCTTACATGCGTGACATTAACACTCGCCATTTTGGCCGATTCTGGCCCATTTCGTGGACTATTACTCACCATTTTGGGATCCCAGAGCGACTTTTATGGTTGCTGAACCCCAAGGTGCGCTTATGTATCGTTCATCAGCACTCACCTCTTTGATGATTCTGACCCGTTTCATAGACTATTACTCACCGTTTTGGGGTAAGGAGCAATTTCCATGGTTACTGAACCCCGAGGTGCGCTTACGTGCAGGTCATTAACACTCGCTGTTTTGGCCGATTCTGGCCCGTTTCGTGGACTACTACTCACCAATTTGGGGTCCCAGAGCGTTTTTTATGGTTGCCGAAGCCCAAGGTGTGATTAGGTATCGTTCATCAACACTCGCCATTTTGGCCGATTCTGGCCCGTTTCATGGGATATTACTCATTGATTTGGGGTTTTGGAGCGATTTTATGGTTACTGAACCCTAACGTGCGCTTACGTGTAGGTCATTAACACTCACAATTTTCGCTGATTCTGGCCCGTTTTGTGGACTATTAATCACCATTTTGGGGTCCCGAAGCGATTTTAATGGTTGTTGAACCCCAAGATGCGCTTACGTGTCATTCATCAACACTCTCCGTTTTGCCCGATTCTGGCCCGTTTCATGGGCTATTACTCACCATTTTGGGGTCCCTGTGCAATTTCCTTGCTTCTTGAACTACAAGGTCCTATTACGTGCAGGTCATCGACACTCGCCGTTTTGGCTGATTCGACCCCTCTCATGGGCTATTGCTCACCTTTTTGAGGTCCTGGAGCGATTTCCACGATTAATGATCCCCGAGGTGCGTTTACGGGTAGGTCATCAACACTTGCAGTTTTGGCCGATTTTGGCGCATTTCGTGGACTATTACTCACCATTTTGAGGTCTTGGAGCGATTTCCACGATTGATGAACCTCGGTGTGCATTTACCTATCGGTCATCAACACTCGCAGGTTTGGCCGATTCTGGCCCGTTTCGTGGACTATTACTGACCGTTTTGGGGTCTCGAAGCGATTTTCTTGGTTTATGGACCCCATGGTGCGCTTACGTGCATGACATTAAGACTCGCCATTTTGGCCGATTCTGGCCCATTTCGTGGACTATTTACTCACCGTTTTGGGATCCCAGAGCGACTTTTATGGTTGCTGAACCCCAAGGTGCGCTTACATATCGTTCATCAACACTCACCTCTTTGACGATTCTGACCCGTTTCATAGACTATTACTCACCGTTTTGGGGTAAGGAGCAAATTCCATGGTTACTGAACCCCGAGGTGCGCTTACGTGCAGGTCATTAACACTCGCTGTTTTGGTCGATTCTAGCCCGTTTCGTGGACTACTACTCACCAATTTGGGGTCCCCGAGCGTTTTTTATGGTTGCCGAAGCCCAAGGTGTGCTTACGTGTCGTTCATCAACACTCGCCATTTTGGCAGATTCTGGCCCGTTTCATGGGCTATTACTCATTGATTTGGGGTTTCAGAGCGATTTTATGGTTACTGAACCCTAATGTTCGCTTATGTGTAGGTCATTAACAGTCACAATTTTGGCTGATTCTGGCCCCTTTCGTGGACTATTAATCACCATTTTGGGGTCCCGAAGGGATTTTAATGGTTGCTGAACCCCAAGAAGCGCTTACGTGTCATTCATCAACACTCTCCGTTTTGCCCGATTCTGGCCCATTTCATGGGCTATTACTCACCATTTTGGGGTCCCTATGCGATTTCCTTGCTTGTTGAACTACAAGGTCCTATTACGTGCAGGTCATCGACACTCGCCGTTTTGGTTGATTCGTCCCGTCTCATGGGCTATTGCTCACCTTTTTGAGGTCCTGGAGCGATTTCCACGATTAATAATCCCCGAGGTGTGTTTACGTGTAGGTCATCAACACTTGCAGTTTTGGCCGATTTTGGCGCATTTCGTGGACTATTACTCACCATTTTGAGGTCTTGGAGCGATTTCCACGATGGATGAACCTCAGGGTGCATTTACCTATCGGTGATCAACACTCGCAGGTTTGGCCGATTCTGGCCCGTTTCATGGACTATTAATGACCATTTTGGGGTCCTGAAGCGATTTTCTTGGTTTATGGACCCCAAGGTGCGCTTACGTGCGTGACATTAACACTCGCCATTTTGCCCGATTCTGGCCCATTTCGTGGACTATTACTCACCGTTTTGGGATCCCAGAGCGACTTTTATGGTTGCTGAACCCCAAGGTGCGCTTATGTATCGTTCATCAGCACTCACCTCTTTGATGATTCTGACCCGTTTCATAGACTATTACTCACCGTTTTGGGGTAAGGAGCAATTTCCATGGTTACTGAACCCCGAGGTGCGCTTACGTGCAGGTCATTAACACTCGCTGTTTTGGCCGATTCTGGCCCGTTTCGTGGACTACTACTCACCAATTTGGGGTCCCAGAGCGTTTTTTATGGTTGCCGAAGCCCAAGGTGTGATTAGGTATCGTTCATCAACACTCGCCATTTTGGCCGATTCTGGCCCGTTTCATGGGATATTACTCATTGATTTGGGGTTTTGGAGCGATTTTATGGTTACTGAACCCTAACGTGCGCTTACGTGTAGGTCATTAACACTCACAATTTTCACTGATTCTGGCCCGTTTTGTGGACTATTAATCACCATTTTGGGGTCCCGAAGCGATTTTAATGGTTGCTGAACCCCAAGATGCGCTTACGTGTCATTCATCAACACTCTCCGTTTTGCCCGATTCTGGCCCGTTTCATGGGCTATTACTCACCATTTTGGGGTCCCTGTGCGATTTCCTTGCTTCTTGAACTACAAGGTCCTATTACGTGCAGGTCATCGACACTCGCCGTTTTGGCTGATTCGACCCGTCTCATGGGCTATTGCTCACCTTTTTGATGTCCTGGAGCGATTTCCACGATTAATGATCCCCGAGATGCGTTTACGTGTAGGTCATCAACACTTGCAGTTTTGGCCGATTTTGGCGCATTTCGTGGACTATTACTCACCATTTTCAGGTCTTGGAGCGATTTCCACGATTGCTGAACCTCGGTGTGCATTTACCTATCGGTCATCAACACTCGCAGGTTTGGCCGATTCTGGCCCGTTTCGTGGACTATTACTGACCGTTTTGGGGTCCCGAAGCGATTTTCTTGGTTTATGGACCCCATGGTGCGCTTACGTGCATGACATTAAGACTCGCCATTTTGGCCGATTCTGGCCCATTTCGTGGACTATTACTCACCGTTTTGGGATCCCAGAGCAACTTTTATGTTTGCTGAACCCCAAGGTGCGCTTACATATCGTTCATCAACACTCACCTCTTTCACGATTCTGACCCGTTTCATAGACTATTACTCACCGTTTCGGGGTAAGGAGCAAATTCCATGGTTACTGAACCCCGAGGTGCGCTTACGTGCAGGTCATTAACACTCGCTGTTTTGGTCGATTCTGGCCTGTTTCGTGGACTACTACTCACCAGTTTGGGGTCCCAGAGCGATTTTTATGGTTGCCGAAGCCCAAGGTGTGCTTACGTGTCGTTCATCAACACTCGCCATTTTGGCCGATTCTGGCCCGTTTCATGGGCTATTACTCATTGATTTGGGGTTTCAGAGCGATTTTATGGTTACTGAACCCTAATGTGCGCTTACGTGTAGATCATTAACACTCACAATTTTCGCTGATTCTGGCCCGTTTCGTGGACTATTAATCACCATTTTGGGGTCCCGAAGCGATTTTAATGGTTGCTGAACCCCAAGAAGCGCTTACGTGTCATTCATCAACACTCTCCGTTTTGCCTGATTCTGGCCCGTTTCATGGGCTATTACTCAGCATTTTGGGGTCCCTGTGCGATTTCCTTGCTTGTTGAACTACAAGGTCCTATTACGTGCAGGTCATCGACACTCGCCGTTTTGGCTGATTCGATCCGTCTCATGGGCTAGTGCTCACCTTTTTGAGGTCCTGGAGCGATTTCCACGATTAATGATCCCCGAGGTGTGTTTACGTGTAGGTCATCAACACTTGCAGTTTTGGCCGATTTTGGCGCATTTCATGGACTATTACTCACCATTTTGAGGTCTTGGAGCGATTTCCATGATGGATGAACCTCGGGGTGCATTTACCTATCGGTGATCAACACTCGCAGGTTTGGCCGATTCTGGCCCGTTTCATGGACTATTAATGAATATTTTGGGGTCCCGAAGCGATTTTCTTGGTTTATGGACCCCAAGGTGTGCTTACGTGCGTGACATTAACACTCGCCATTTTGGCCGATTCTGGC
>NW_021304433.1:0-1051 GCF_002162155.2 Triticum dicoccoides
ATCGAAATTACTGCACCGGAGCCTCTGGTGGTCGAAATTACTGCACCGGAGCCTCTGGTGGTCGAAATTACTGCACCGGAGCCTCCTCGCTACCCCGTGGACGATATAAAGGAGATGAAAGAATGTCATCTGTATTATCCTATCGGGAACATGTCCATGAAGGTAGCCATCGGCAGTGCTTTACCATGTTTACCTGGAGCACTCCACCACAACAACCCCATTCAAGATGGCTATGCTCGTGTCACGGTGGAGGACATAGTCCAAGGGTTTGAGGACCTGGAGATTGACATTGCTACACCTGAAGGGGAGAAAAGACTTGGAGATGTCAAGCGCCATTTCATTCTATGGCAAAAGAAGTTTATCAAGTTTCCAGGCGAGGCGCCAAGGACAACAAGTCCACCCCCCTACGGTGGTGGTGGTGGTGGCGGTTCACCTACACCTCCGTCACGTCAGCCGACACCCCCTAGTCCACAACGTCTGGCGGGTGATCAGACGCCGCCCCCCAGTCCTCGTCCGGCGGGTGATCAGACGCCGCCCCCCAATCCACCTCCGGCAAAGAAGCAGAAGCAGTCCTGGATTATTAACCCGGACCCTTATGTACCTAAGACCACAAAGGTACCGGAGCCATCACTGAAGCCTCTCCCCACAAGGCCTTGGGAACGTAGTGCCGAGGAAACTGCCGCGGCCGCGGCTGCTGATCATGAGAAATGAAAGGCGGACTGCAAGAAGAAAAGAGAGCCCGAGCCCAAGCCAGTATTTTCTGATGAGCAAAAGAAGTGGGCTAAGTCATTTTTGAGCACACCGTCCCAAGCCGCGAAGAATCTGCCTGACGACTATGCACGTGAACTTCGTAGGCAGGCACTCATGTTGAAGGAGAAGAAAGAGCGGGCGGAGAACCAGGAGAACAAAGCCTTGGAGGAGGCCGAGAAAACGGAATTAGAAAGTAAAAAAAGCGGGAAACGAGTTGCCCAGCTCGGGGAACAAAGTAAACAATCGATTGCCCCGCTTATAGTGAAAGCCGCCGGTCCGGATGACCCCGATATCATAGCAG
>NW_021304434.1:0-2536 GCF_002162155.2 Triticum dicoccoides
CGCACCTCTTGAACGCCAATTGCGGCCCTCCCCCTCCACACAAATGGGTAGATCTATTGATGATTTACTGGGAGCGGGATCACCAGACGCAGCACGAGCCACCACGTTGAAACAAGCACCATGTTGTCAAGGTACGAATGAACGCCGCCAGCCATAGACCACCACGATTTCTGGAAACAGTCGGAGCACACCAGCCGGAGATGGTAGATCAGCCACCACCGCGATGAAGCGACCTCACCACGCGCCCGGGCCTCCGAGCGGCACCGCCCGAGGTACAACACACCAATGTGAAAACTCCAGGTGCTAGATTCACTCTCCTAGAGGCCTTTCCCGCCCACAGCCCGCCCAGCGCGCGCACATAGTGCCACCCTGTAAGGCAGGCCAAGCCGCTGACGGTGCAACCCAGCTCAGGACCGCGACATTCCAGCGCCAGATCCGCGCCCCGCCTCTCTCATGGTCACCGCGTGCGCGCCATGGGCGATCCGCGCCCGCCGGTGCCGGAGAGCACTGGCACCACCCCTAGATGCCACCTCCAAGCTACCCGACAGTGCGACCCCGCGCAGGCCTACGACATTCCAGCGCCAGATCCGCGTGCCGCCCCTCTGATGGCCGTCATGAGCGCGCCATGGTCAATCCATGTCGCTTGTTGCCGGAGAGCACTGACACTGCCCCTAGTTGCCGCCTCCAAGACGTCGTAGCCTCCCAGCGCCAAAAACACGCGTCGTCCCTCGCATCTGCGCCACTCTTTGCCGGAGATTATCGGCGCCACCCTGCCGAGCCGTGTGCCTCCACGTGACGTCAATATGTAGTGTAAGGTATTGTTTTGGAAAATGATACTGAATAAAAGTATTACAAGATATTTTATGTGGATGTTAGACTTCGTCAAAGAGTGCAATAGTGGAATGTATGCATGATCAGGATTGTGAAGACTGTATTTGCTTCGAGAGTTCTCAATACACTTAATAAATTTAATTACACAACCCATGTCTATGCACATATTATCTGACATATAGGTAATATCAATATTCTTCACAATTTCTTTCTGTGTTGGATACAGTTTGAAATAAGCTATGACAAATATGTGAGAATTGTCAGTTAGATATTAATTTCAAACTGGAAGGGGAGGACACAATAATGCTGTACAAGTACAAGTATTAACTGGAGATAAGATTATGAAAATGTGCAACTTAACAAGAGAAATTTGCATGGAAGTCTGGTACATACATGGATGAAAACTAGGACAAGTCGGGAACTGGACACCTAAGGAGCCGACTAGGTTGCGAAATAAATTGATGTGGATCTCCTGATTAAATCCATGATAGAGATGGTACACATATAAGAGTTGTCTCTAGTTGTTGCCAGTGAGATAAGTTTTTTCTTTTGTATTGATGGCATCAATCTCAAGAAAAAAAGAAATATATACTTTAGCAGATCTTGTAATGCCGGCAAGTTTTAGGAAAAGAAGATTGTATGTTGCTGACATATTTTATTTTATAGACTATATTTCAGAGAACGATGTGTAGGCTAAAATTAAAATGTAGACATAATCTGAAAATTGCAGATACATAGACATGTATATAAAAATTGGAAGTTAAACAAAATTATGTATCCATAGGCCGTGATAAAACAGTAGGTAAAATATTGGTATGAATTTCTACTTTTGAATTTGTATGGAATGCGGATATATTAAAAGAGCATGTCTGGTAACTAATTTTTTTGGAAAGATTATGAAATAAACAAAGGCAATTGAAAGACTGTTAGATCTACATTTTGTTCAGTCGATAAACGATCTTAGAAAGAAGTAAGAACTAACAATTAAGTCAGAAATTAAACATTTTGTTGAAATTTGCCGTTCTTTCTTTGCAGTCATGTCTTAAAAAGAGAGAGAAGCACTTGTTCTTCACAATGTTGTTCTTGTGGCACAATTCTCTATGGTCGCTGCAAATAGGGCACTAAAAAAAAGTTGTTGGACTGGTTTAGACAAGATTAATGAGCCATTTACCTCCACATGAACTGCATTGGGATAAACTGCCTTTTTTTCCGTTGCTCTCGCCTTACTGGGGTAACGTCCCCCACAACTACACGATGACGGTGTCATCCTCGTCCATGAGTCTCGCCGTCGACATACGGGAAGCAACGTCCGATAAAAATATTAGCGTAGCAGTTATGGAGGATGGGACTAGAAAGGACGAAGATGATGGGGAAAGAGGAGCGAGAAAGAAGATTGGGGCTTCTACGGTTTGCTCACCACAAATATTAAAGTTGGCTAAGTTGAATCCGACTTGTTGCTTGTGTGTAGTGTTAAATTTGCAGCAAATGATCCAGCAGAATAGGCACAAGTTCCAAAGACCAAAATTGAATGCGCGCAATAGGTTTCGTGAAGAAAAGCGTCAGTGTCTTAGACTGAAATTTGGTATACCAGGAGAACACATGTTAGCAATGAAAATAAAATAAAGTACAAAAATCAGTGCACTTTGAAGAGCAAAATTGAAATCATATCGGCTAGGGAAAAATCTCAACTATAGCATGGAAGTAT
>NW_021304434.1:3027-4380 GCF_002162155.2 Triticum dicoccoides
TTCACAAATCATATTTGATAGTACACGCATGCAAGTATTGAAGAATAGACGGATGCATATTTTAGGAAAGATAACAAGAAAAGTTGGAAAGGGAACAATAGCGATTTTGCATGGGAAGAGCGATGTATAAAACAAATAAAACATAGAACAACACCAACGGATGAGTGGAGATGACATAAACAAAAGAATTCGGCAGAAGAGAAAGGAAGATAAAAGAACAGGAGAATAGAGAGCTGAAAAAACATCAAAAACATGGCAGGGCCGAAGGAAGAAGAAGATGAACAGTGGTCGGAAGTCATGGAACAGGCTTCGTAACAGAACAGGAGGTGTAAGATACAGACAGATAGACACGTATTTATACAGAATAAACATGTACTACTTCGTATTCAGAGAGCTAACAATTTCCATTCATTTTTCAACCATTTTGTGTTCAAACATGTGCATGTATCACGGCGCAGATGGATGGCAGCATGAGTTTGCGCAGGTGTGTTTCCCGCATGTGTGTGCCCCTGCAAATTTCCGGGATCAATGGATGTGGAGAGGAAAAAAAATGTTGCCTTTAAAGACCTGCAGAGTAGGAGTTAGCACGTGAATCTGAGCAACTACCCACCTCGCTGCATTATATTCTAGGTCCATGTATAACTGATCTCGTGATAAGAGTTTTCGTAGATAGTCATTTGTACTTCAATCTTCCTTGTGTTTTTATAATCTGGATGAATACCTCTTTTGATATAGTATGAGTTGGATTCCAATTGCACTTTTTTTTTGAATATTTTTAGGTGCATACAAGCTTAAAGCATAAATTTATTATAGATATACAGCCCTAAATACTGAAATGTTAAACAACAACTAAATGCCATGCGAATAATACTTACATGTATGAATAAAACATTAGACTTTGCAAAAAATACACCGATTCGGCTCTACTATTTGTTTGTATCAACAACTCTCTAGAAAAGAGATAGCCAAAGTCAACTTACATACTTTTCACCAGAAATTCATTAGGTATACAACATGACTCATACCTGTCATATGTCCCTAGAAAGCTGGCCAAACCACATCCAAACAAAGCATGTATCACGAAAAAAGGATGGAACCGCCAGGTCTAATAAGCCGAAGGGTTAATTTTCCCACGGCGCTCCTTGCGGCGATGGCTCAACCTCCCGCATCTCCTTACCTCTTCTTGCCCCAGCTACCCACCTATCCATCTAGTGCATGTCCTCTCCTCGCCTCTACTTCGACGATGTCTAATATGGTGGCGGCTCCCTGTACTTCTTTCCTTTCACTGTGATCAATCTCAATGCCAACTCCTGGAACATGTGGTGCGCGGGATCTTCCCGCTGAGGCATGGTC